>NC_137676.1:31633349-31810849 GCF_963989245.1 Nansenia antarctica
ATTCCTGTAATAACTCCGCATAACCAGTAGGTAATGTGCGTACGCAAGGTCAATACTCGACGTAGAGCTACGATCGTTTCCACGGTCAAATTGACTCACGTTGAAATTGTATAAATCACTACGTTGACGTGGTTTTCTACGTACGACACGGGTAAGATCAAAATTTGATCTGAGTACTTTCTTTAAATGAGGCCCCTGGTTTCAACCTGTTAGAACAACAGCCAGGGTCAGCTCTGGTGGATGGATGGATGGTTGGATGGGCTCTGTCCTGTGGGTGTATTTCCATTCAATATCAGCAACAATTTATTCATCAGTTTCCCCGATTCATAAATGGGGAGCTTGACCTGGATTAAGTTGATTATTTGTGCCATATGTATATCTTGCCTTGCATTGCAGTGCTGCAAGAGGTGTATTGAATCACTAGGCGATGAACAAAATATTGCTTTTGACCAAGAAAAACTCCCAACCCTAGGCGTGATATATTTGCTAAATCAATTGGAACTGATTTACAAGGGTGGGATTTGTTGATCTAGAATGAGAGCTCCCAGTGGAGAGAATACATATTATTATTATTACTATTAAATATTAAAATATGGAAGGTGCAACCAAAAATAATCAACATCAAGGCAATTGGCGTCACAGCAACACAGTAATGGCTCATTAGACACAGTTATGGCGAACATCATTTGAAAAAAACTAACAAACGGCAGATAATTCATCTCAAAGTGGTGGCTTTCTTGTGTTTACACAATGGCATTTCAAATAAAGGTTAAATCAAAATGTCAACCAAATGGCACAAAGACAGACAAGAAGCTCTTGATGTGGCCTTGTGGCACAGGAGTAATTACCCAGGCCGTCAGTGTTGAAACCACCCTTACAGTAACAAGCCTAACATTAGGGGTCATTACCACATAAGCACTCAAATCACCCTGTTGAGCAGTAAAAGCCTCTTGATCTGTCACACGCAAAACATGACAGGTTTTAGGCCTCAACAACACAGCTGGTGCCACTTGTCAACAGCTGCATTTTGCAAGGCTTCTCAGGCAGGAAACCGACTTATGAGAGTATTGTTGGCTAAGACCCGTTCCTTCGTTTCTTAGGGTTATGAGATCATCTGTGGTGGGCTAAGACCTTCCTAACGGCCCGACTAAACAGGCTTGGGCCCCCCGATACCACCACAGACCGCTTGGCTGGGCCATCCTGTCTGCTTTTATCTATGGGGTAAAAAGAGGCCTAACAAAGCTCAATCTTACACCTGAACTAAAGAGCCACAAACGACAGCCCTTCAACAGGGACAAAAGCAGCTGCGCTTTCCATCCAGGGTCCCTCCCTCAGTGGTCATCCTAGCCGCGTCAGTCCAGGAGGACCTTTGACAGGTCACTCTGTTCAGCGTGACGAGACTATAGACGACGATCTAGCGGTGTTCCCCCCTGCGGACACACACTAGAAAGTCCCAAACGTCTTCCTTTCCGCGGTCAAACGGAAAGCAGGCTTCTGTACGACCAGGGGGAGGGAAACCCAGTGGAGATGACTGGTGGGAGTGTGCGTGTGGCAACGGCTAGCGAGCGGTGTGACCCCCTAACCCGCGCGTGCGACGCTCACACTCATCAAGCTCCTGGGTGTGACACAGAAACCTCATGGGATGCGCAAAGAGAAGAGTAGAGACGTCCCATGAATGCAACACACGCACGCGATACTCATGTACACACAGGGTTGATTTAGAGCTCACACTGCTTGTGTAGTAACAGCGTCACCACAGTTTGGAAGTGTACTGGGTGATTCACACACAGGGGGAGGGTGGGGGGGGGTGGGTAGAGGGGTAGATCGACCGGGGGGGGGGGGGGGGTGTTAGAAGCCGATCTTGCCCCTGGTCATGGAATAGCCCAGCTTGGCCTCGTTGTTGATGAAGGACATGATGCCCAGGTAGGTCTCGATGACCAGGGGCCTCTCCAGGATGAGGACGCCGTTGGTCCGCCCGGGGATGGGGTACTCCTTGTGGGCCGTCTTCACCGCCTGCACCAGCTGGTTCCGGAAGTTGTCCATCTGAGAAGGAGAGAAAGAGAGAGAGAGAGCGGAAAATAATCGCCCTGTCAAACATTACCCTCTTCAAACCTTTCGACTTCCCGCTCTGGGAAAACGCGGTCACTCGTAAGCGGCCATGCGAACGAGTTCTAGCTCGTTACCGTCGGAAACCCCCCCCCCACAGACCTACTTCAAACGGTCGATCCGTGGGGTTTCAAATGAATTTGACCGCTTGGATATCGCAGAGTTCTACATTAAGTCAAGTTTTTCTGTGCGAGTACGTACAGAAAAACTTTTTCGCTCGTGTTTAAATGAACGGTAACTGTTGTGCCAAATTTTGTCCGCCTGCCAATATTAGTCCGGCCCATCAAAATCAAATCGTTTGAACGCTGTTGCTATGCTGACGTGCATATTCCCGGACATTCTCGAACTAAAGGGCCAAATACTGTCCTCCTGTGACGGCATTCTACCGCTGTGTGCTTACTACCACAGATGAATGTGTGTATCTTAAACTGGGAAGACAAATGTCATCTTCTTGCACTTGAATAGCCTTAAGGTTGACGTAGTCAGCTATAGCTTTAATGTAGGTATGGACGCTTAAACACACCTTTTCTCCCTGGCCTTTGACCTGAGGTGATCCTGCCACCCGACACTGCACTTTTTGTACTTTTATTTCTGCACTTGTATTTTGTATTGCACCTTGTTTTTAGTGTATTTTTATCTGTTGTTTCTCTTTTACTAGTGTTATCTGTTAAGCACTTTGGCCGGCTGTTTTTGTTGTTGTAAAATGTGCTATATAAATAAACATGACTTACTTACTTACTTACTAATTTCACACGTAATTCGCTCCGCTAACATTTGGGATACACACACTGAAAAACATCAATAAGTGGATGTCTCCAGAGTGACACTCCCCTGTTGAGTCCCCCGTGTGACACTGGGGTGGAATGAGGAACATTTCAAGTACATCTCCTGTTAGGTCACTGTTGATGCTTCTTTTATGGGGGGGGGGCAGGGGGGTAAAAAACAAAAGAGGGTTTTTTTTTACCTGGCAGAGAGAGGCCACCTTCTCGTCTGCGCCGGCCATGGGGTGCTGGGTGAAGGTGGCGTAGGGGACGTCTGTGGCCCAGGGGTTCCAGCGGTTGATGAAGGAGGGACGTGGCCGTTTGTCCCACTGGACCCGGATCCCAAAGCCCTCCCTCCTGTCGAGACACACACGACCCCGCAAGACTGTTAGACCAGTACCATCACGACTGTTAGACCAGGGGCCTCATTTATAAAAAAGTACTTGAACGTCATCTTTGACTTTCACGTAAGCACATTTTTCTAAACGGATGTAAGCATTATTTATAAAACGGGCTGAGATGGTTTAAAGTTGCGTACGTGCTTCCTTCTATAAATACCAAATATACTTGGAATTGAACGCAGGTGAATGAGGTTTGTATTAACGCTCAAGGCTCGAGGCTCAATTATAGCGGCTGAATTAAGACAAGTGCTATAATATAGGGTAGGCGTTCGTCTGGAAGCGGGAGAGGGCAGAGAAGAGTGGCTTCTCGGTAAGTTGCGTTTGTAACGTTTGATCATGACAACTAACCAGGCAAATGCTTATACTCAGTAGGCTACTCAAGTTGTAAAAGTAAAATCAGGGGGGATGGTGGATTTTATCATATGAGGACAATTTTAGCATCCCCTCAGCGTCAGTGACTTCAGTGTCAGTAAAAATGTCATTGCATGTGTGCGTGCCCCCTCGCACCTTGAAATAGCAGTAATACCACGTTCATTGATAAATGACATAACGTATGGAAAGAGGGGAGGAATGTTTTAGAAGGGGGACGATTTTGACTGTTTTCATCCCGCCTCAACTCGAATGCTGCTTATACTGTAATAATATAATGGTCTTATTCTTATCAGGTGACATTGAAAACATGATTGCGAACTCCCTTTGCGAACTCCCAGACACCGGAGAAACTCCAGTATAATTTAGTGCGTGGCCGGGCAAGGTCCGTTGTGGAAGGCACCAGGCATGTTGAAGGGGAGATAGGCAGCTCCGGAGGGATATAAAGGAAGACTGAAATACAATCATAAACATCAGTTCCCTTTAAATCTTGAATTAAACTAATTTTCTCGGATACTTGCCTACTGCACTTTTTCTTTTATTTGAAGTTAACTTTTATATGTTATAATATTATATGTTATGTTGGACTGTAAGAAAGAGAGGATATTTTTTGTTGTGGAATATTGCCCTGCAGTGCAGAAGCCTAATTTATATATTTGTACAAGAATAATTGAATAAAATACTGAAATGTTAATAAGAGATGTTTGTGACATTTATTTGGGGAAAATTAAATGATACATTAATTGAACAATAAAAAAAATAATCGTTAGACTAATCCTTAAATTAGTCGTTAGACTAATCGAAAAAATAATCGCTAGATTAATCGTTAGAAAAATAGTCGTTAGGGACAGCCCTACCACACACACTGAAATGACCAGTAGAAGAACAGTGGTTAAACAACAGCATTTACACTCCTACTCTAAACCCTGCTGAGAACACTATAGAGAATCTTTACTCTGCGGGGGTCTTACTTGTTGAGGGATTTGGGTGGGAACTCAAACTCGCCCACTGAGATGGTGTCCACCGCGTTGAGGGAGATCCTCACCACCTGCTGACACAGCAGGTTGATGAAGTCGTACTTGCACACCAGCAGAGACCTGCGCAGAAAAACCAGTGAGACTGTCTCTAGATCAGATCAACCAGCACATTGTATAGAACAAACTCAGCACAGACCTGGTTCATTTCTGCCCTAAGCAGCTGGTCTGTTTTGCTGCTCTCAGATCTGGGGCAACTGGATAAGTATACTCAATGTAGTCGTGGCTCAAAGTAGCTATTTGGAGCTGCCATATTGCTTTCATTTACTCATATACTAGTTAAACTATCGCTTCAGAAACATCAATACCAAAAAGGGCTAGGACAGCAGTTCCCAAACTTAACGTCGGGATTTCCAATTGGGGTCCCCTGAGAAAATTAAACTAACCTCTATGATTTGATAAATATGTAACACATTTAAAAAGAAATTGTAATATGTAATATGACAACCAATGTGTATGTCCTGCACCTGTAGCCTATCTTGCAGTGTTTTGGGGGTTCAAATCCAACCAATTAGAACATATTTTAGGCGATTAGAATACACTTGGATCTCATTATTATGTGTTGTCATAGCCTGCAACCAAGTTGTTCACAGGAAATGATTTATGTCAATTTAGGGTCGCGAGCAAGATAAAGCAAGTCTGGGAATCTCTGGAGCTGAAATTGAACCAGGCAACAACAACCACATATGGGCAGCCAAGGTTTTTCACTTAGCATCCAAATAAGACATCATAATGCTACTCTAGCTGAACTTACCTGTCAGTGATGAGTACCAGTCTCTCCTTTTCATTGTTCCAGTGGTCAACTCTAAGGGAAACACATTTACCAAATTTTTCATATAATTTATTCTACAACATTTTTACTGACAAATAGCCTATATGTCTATTATTTGAACATCATTTGAAGCTATAAACGTGCTTGGCTCAGTTGATCACATCAGTATTTCATATCCTATATAATAATACATAATACGGATATGCAAGTATATTTCTTAGAATTACAATAAGTTAAAGATGTTGTACTGGGCTTCTGCAGGTATTGCCAAGAGATTAATTCCAACCAACTGTATAACTCTGCGATGCTGAAAGTTAGAAAGAAAACAGGTGTTTCTATGTTTGCATCCGTCACCAGTGCCCCCTATGGTCATAACAATGAAATACAGACACAATAGGTAGGTGGACGGACCGTTAACACCCGATGACAGGCAACGCATCACTATATCATCATGCAGTCCTATTGTATTTGATACTTTTCTTCTCTGAAAGGTTATGAATTATCTGAACTCAAATGTCAAGCATGGCTTCATGACTTACTCAGCAAGCAGCCACACGCTCAACACTTCTCCGTCCTCTGAAGGCAATGCCACTGTTCTGATGTCGTTCACTGCCTGTTCAATGGTGCCTGGCTGAAATGAACACACATTCATACATACATAGACAGTCCATTCATTTCAGTAAGCCTACGTCTCTTATCACTGTCAATTAATCAGGATGATCAACAATTAATGGCAGGTGTTTTTCAAACGTGCGTCATCAATATAAAACGTTGTACTTTCGATACACATGCATTTGCGAAACAGATCTCTTCATACTTCAGTATCACAGGGCTGTCAGTGCCAGTGGCTGAAAAAACTGATTTCAGATCGCAAACTATCTAGCAGAGGTTAAGTAAGCCTCATTATTAGCTTGCTAAAAATTATCATATCAGATACTGCTGGAAAACATACAAACAAAAAAAGACGTATATGACAATATTACCCTGAAGACGAAATAATCCTTCACTTTCGCCTGCATTGTTGGGTTGTGGACATGAAAAGGCGTCAGTGTTTGTAACGGGGAGCAGCACGCCACGGAGGCTCCATACCCAAGGCTGCCCCCGGCCCCCGGCGGCGTGAAGGCCACCTCCACCCCATCCTCAGTCTCCGCCGGGTGGAGGACAGCCGCCCCCGGACTCTCTGGCTCAATAGTGTCGTTCAGTTGAAGCATAGCACTGCCTTTATGGAAAATGGCCAAACTATGCGATCAAAATGTGTCAGATGTAGCTTACGTTGCATGGATCATTGCGCACAATATTGTGGATACGACAAGGAAGTACCCTTGCCTCACTTCCCCTTCCCATCGATGTCATCTATTTTATTTTCTTAAAGAGGTCGCAGAGCAGAATGAGATAGGGTCTCTCTATTCATGTATGTTCATCATAATATGATATAGTAGTTACTATACTATATACTATTTAATATTATATAGTAGTACTATATTATAGTGTCAATGATGCCAATGATCGACATTCATACAGAGGCTATCTAGTTATGTCTTGTTAGAACGTTTTTGAATACATCATATCAGGTCAAATGGTTCGAATTAAATGCTGTGACTTCGAGAATATTTTGTCCAGATACAATGGCATAATCATTAAAAAAAATAATACAAAACGAATTAAACATGCTTTAATAACGTCCTACGGTAATATTCACACATTATTTTATGATACTTTTATGATAAATGTATGAGTTCAGGTCCAGTTTCCAGTTTAACTTCTGTCAGCACAGCAGGTAGCAGTGTGGAAGGGCGTGGTCAAGGTACGTCCCCAATAACTGTGACGTCATATAACGGATGCTATTATGACGTAAACACGTTGCAGAGATCAGAAAGGACGTGCTCACATAAAATAAATCACATCATGTGCAGATCAAGGATGCAAGGAAAAGTAATCAGCTACTTCTCTTTTTAGTGGGGCGGCATAGCTCAATATATCATAACAATCGTTCATTTTGTGATACAAGCACCAAATTTGGACAAAAATCCCATAGACAATGAATGGGGCAATATTCAAAACGCCACAGCTCGGCCTCTGAGTGACGTAAAGACACGCGGTCTTCGCCGGGGGGTGCAAGTGAGTTAGCTAATTAGCACTAACTAGTTAGCTAGGGCTAGTTAGCTCGGCCCCTGGGTGAGCTAGAGAAGCGTTTCGCCGGGGGATGCAGTGGAGTGGCCCGCGAAGGGGGACAAGCCCACTTCTCAATTTCCACAGGAATTGTCCACAGTCTAGTTATCATTTATTATTTTTAATTTTATTTTAATTTGATTCATAAAATATTTTAAAAATGTAAATAAAACACTTGATGGACATAGTTGTAGTAGATGAGTGTAATAGCAGACTAATCTACCTATTCTATGTCATGCTATGTCCTTTACGGGATTCCGTACCTTGAAGTTTACGAGTAAAGTCACACTTACCTTGAGTCTGTGTCCGTGCATCCTTATTAAGAATATTACAGTGGCGACGAGTTGATGATATCGTAAAAACATTAAAATTCTTGAAAAGAAAAAAACTTGAAAACTGACCATGTGAACTAGAAGAAATAAGGAACCTGCGCCGTTTTTGTCAAGAAGTGAGTGCGGCTAGCAACAAGTCAGCAAGCAACATTGCCGCGGCATAGCGATGAAGTCATGGCTTTGATGGGCTCTGCTGCCCTCTGTTGGCGAAAGTGAACACTACTGAATATTCAGGTAAAATCGTTTCTACAAGGCAATATATACTTTTTTTTTTTTTAAAGAAAAAAAAAGACTACTATTGGAAAAGTACCTGACTTTGATTCAACATACAGATACACTGTATACTTACCACACTGTATACTTACTATACTGTATACTTACTATACTGTATACTTACTACACTGTATACTTACTATACTGTATACTTACCACACTGTATACTTACTATACTGTATACTTACTATACTGTATACTTACTACACTGTATACTTACTACACTGTATACTTACCACACTGTATACTTACTATACTGTATACTTAGGAAAACAACCTTCATCCGGGAAGGGGAGAAACAGCGGACCAAGCCATCACCTCCAGACTCAGGCCCACTGAACGCAGCCCGGGATTGGGAAATGCGGGTAGACCTCAGCCAGAGGCTCACCTTCCCACCCGAAATTGCAGCGACCAACCTGCGCCCAGACCTAGTCCTCTGGTCCAAGTCCTGCCGGCGTGTCTTCATCGTAGAACTGACGGTCCCATGGGAGGAGGCCATCGATGAGGCATTCGAACGGAAGAGGCTGCGGTATGCCAACTTAGCAGTCGAAGCAGAGGGGCGGGGCTGGAACGTGAAGGTGTGGCCAGTGGAGGTGGGCTGCAGAGGCTTTGTAGCCAGCTCCACCACAAGGCTCCTGAGGGCAGTAGGGATCAGAGGACAGGCCCAACGGAAGGCAATCAGAGAACTGTCCACTGCAGCAGAACGGAGCAGTCACTGGCTGTGGCTGAAACGTAGGGACCCAACATGGGCTCCCAAATGACCACGTGGTGCCACCGTGCGACACACACCCAGGCCTGATCAGCCTGTGGTGGGCCAACCTCGGCAGAGGGTGTCTTGTGATAACTGGCCGAAACACCCAATGAGGTCGGGGACCACAACTGAAGATGTGTCGTACTGGTGGCACCACGTGATCATTGCCAAATTCCACTCCACCCAAGAGGACATCTCCAACTCCACTCAATTGTTGTGCTGAATATTTAGGGATTTTAACAACCAGTCCTATTAAGAATCCTGATGTCTGGTGTCAAAACCAGTGACCGCTGCGAAAGGGCAGCTGACAACCTGGGAAAGTCCTGGTGACGGCCTGAAGAGACAGCTGACAGGAGGGAACAGACCCCAACGGGGCTGGCATGGGTTAGCTACCCGTGTTGGCAGGAGCCTTTCACTACACAGTGACTTGGTTCCACCCAACCATGGCTACGAAAAATGCAAAAGGAAAAACACCCCTAGAGTCTGCGAGAGCGGGGGCGGAAGATGACTCATCGGCGGATCACACGGTAACAGACCCTGGAACGGAAATGACAACGAAGCAAATGATCAGCACGGTAGTTGACGGAGTAACAACACTGGCAGGACACAAGCTACAAAGCTGCATCTGTGGCTGGAAAAAGATAACATCAGAGAAGGGTCTCAAGATCCACCAGGGCAGGAAAAAGTGCCTAAGAGAGCTTAGCGAGGTGCCTCGCATTGACCGCTACTTCCTCAGAGGTAGGGCAAATCAGTCGAGTGAAGCCCAGTGGCAGGATATTCACCACAGTCCACAGGGTATCAGAACCCCAGACGAAGCTCAACCAAGCACAGATCCATCAATGGACATGAGTCCAGAGCCTATCCAGCCACAGACAGCAGTAGAGAGGAAGATGAATGGACGAAAGCCTCAAATCTTGTGGCCTAAAGCCAGCCAGAAAAAGGAGTGGGAAAACACAGACACATACCTTGTCCATCTTCTAGAAGGTCTGAAAGGGGGCGTGGAAAGAAAACTGGACAAGATTGGAGAGATCATTTACAGCTATGGAGCAGAGAGATTTGGGGTGAAAAGTAAGAACCATGGGACACAGAAGGAACCATCAGCCCATCTCAAGCCCAGGAGACAACAAGAGATTGAAAGACTTGTGAAAGAAAGAAGGTGCCTGAGAAAACAGTGGAAGAAGGCCACAAAAGTGGAAAGGAAAGGACTTGAGGCACTACAGGCCGACATCAAGCAGCGTCTTGCAACACTGCGAAGAGCAGAATGCTTGAGAAAGCAACACAAGAAGAAAGAGCGAACGAGGACTGCCTTCTACAGAGATCCCTACAAGTTCGTCAAAGACCTCTTTGTCAAGGAGAAAACAGGGACCCTCAAAGTACCCATAAGGGAACTAGAGGAGCACCTGAGGAAGACCTACTCTGACAACCAGAGGCATGTGCCAGCCAGCATTCCGGATGACATGCCACCAATCCAACCACCTGAGCACCAGATGGAAACAAGGCCCCCTACATGGAGCGAAGTTGAGAGCACAGTAAAACGGGCAAGAACAGCCTCAGCCCCTGGGCCCAACGGCGTTCCATACAGGCTATATAAGAACAGTCCAGGCGTCTTGAAGTACCTCTGGAAGCTAATGAAAGTGGCATGGGAAAAGGGAATCATACCAAAGGCATGGCGAAGGGCAGGAGGGATCCTGATTCCCAAAGAGAAGAATTCCTCAACCATCGACCAGTTCCGCCAGATCAGTCTACTGAATGTGGAAGGAAAGATTTTCTTCAGTGTTGTGGCCCAGAGGCTCTCAGTATTCTTGCAGAAGAACAACTTTGTCGACACCTCAGTGCAGAAGGCAGGGATAAGTGGATTCTCAGGATGCCTGGAACACACAAATGTCATCTGGCACCAGATACAAACGGCCAAGAAGGAGAAGAAAGACCTGCATGTGGTTTTCTTAGATCTTGCCAATGCCTTCGGGTCAGTGCCTCATGAGATTTTGTGGACAGCGTTCAACTTCTTCCAAGTCCCAGAGGGCATCACAAGGCTGGTCAAAGCCTACTTCCAGGACCTCCAGTTCTGTGTTACAGCACAAGCCAGTACAACTGCTTGGCAGCACCTCGAGATAGGCATAATGGCGGGCTGCACCATCTCTCCACTGGCGTTTACCATGGCAATGGAGCTCATTATTCGAGCATCCCGATGGGTTGTTGGAGGGGAACGGTTGAAGAGCGGGCTGCGTCTTCCACCAATCAGGGCGTACATGGATGACATGACGACAATAACAACAACAAACGCATGCACCAAACGCCTGCTGGATAAACTCCAGGGAAACATCAAATGGGCACGAATGGAGATTAAACCCAGTAAGTCCCGCAGTATCTCCATTGTCAAAGGCAAGCTCGCCAATGAGAGGTTCCACGTCAACAACGAGCCAATACCAACAGTTCTGGAGAAGCCCATCAAAAGCCTTGGCCGCTGGTATAGCGCAGAACTCAAAGACTCGAAGCAGGTGGAACAACTCAAGCAGGATACAATCAGTGGCCTCAAGCAGATCAACAACACTGCTCTCCCTGGGAAGCTGAAGCTGTGGTGCTTTCAGTTTGGACTGCTGCCCCGTCTCATGTGGCCAATTTCCATCTACGAGGTCACACTATCCCATGCCAACCGGCTGGAGAGACTGGTGAATGCACAAGTGAGGAAGTGGCTTGGACTGCCGAGAGGCCTTAGCAGCATAGGCCTGTATGGCAACGGAGCCCTCTCCCTACCAATCTCAAGCCTGGTGGAGGAGTACAAATGTGCCAAATCAAGGCTGGAAATGACTCTAACAGAATCCCGGGATCCATTCGTCAGAGGTGCTGCTCCAATCCTAGCAACGGGGAGGAAATGGAAGCCATCTGCAGCAGTTGCGGTGGCAAAGACCGCCCTCAGACACCGGGATATAGTGGGGCATGTCCAACATGGCAGAGGGGGCCTTGGCTTGGAAACAACAACACCCACATGGCAAAAGGCTACTCCAACCGAACGGCGGAAGATGGTGGTTTAGGAGGTGCGCCACCAGGAGGAAGCAGTCAGGTGCGCCAAGGCAGTCTCCCAAGCCCAGCAAGGCCGCTGGATGAAGTGGGAGAGCGTGGAGAGGAGGAAAATCACGTGGAACGAGCTGTGGAGCATGGAGTCTAATAGGCTAAGTTTCATCATCAGAGCCACATATGATGTCCTGCCCTCTCCTACCAACCTACATCTCTGGTATGGAGAGGACCCAGCCTGTCTCCAGTGTGCAGCCCCAGCAACCCTCAAACACATCTTGGTGGGTTGCAAGACCAGTCTAACTCAAGGAAGATACACCTGGCGCCACAACCAAGTGCTAAAGTGCTTGGCTGCCGAACTTGAGCACAAGAGGGTAACCACCAACGCCATGCCTCTCAATGCCCAGACTACCTTTCCACGGAAAACAACCTTCATCCGGGAAGGGGAGAAACAGCGGACCAAGCCATCACCTCCAGACTCAGGCCCACTGAACGCAGCCCGGGATTGGGAAATGCGGGTAGACCTCAGCCAGAGGCTCACCTTCCCACCCGAAATTGCAGCGACCAACCTGCGCCCAGACCTAGTCCTCTGGTCCAAGTCCTGCCGGCGTGTCTTCATCGTAGAACTGACGGTCCCATGGGAGGAGGCCATCGATGAGGCATTCGAACGGAAGAGGCTGCGGTATGCCAACTTAGCAGTCGAAGCAGAGGGGCGGGGCTGGAACGTGAAGGTGTGGCCAGTGGAGGTGGGCTGCAGAGGCTTTGTAGCCAGCTCCACCACAAGGCTCCTGAGGGCAGTAGGGATCAGAGGACAGGCCCAACGGAAGGCAATCAGAGAACTGTCCACTGCAGCAGAACGGAGCAGTCACTGGCTGTGGCTGAAACGTAGGGACCCAACATGGGCTCCCAAATGACCACGTGGTGCCACCGTGCGACACACACCCAGGCCTGATCAGCCTGTGGTGGGCCAACCTCGGCAGAGGGTGTCTTGTGATAACTGGCCGAAACACCCAATGAGGTCGGGGACCACAACTGAAGATGTGTCGTACTGGTGGCACCACGTGATCATTGCCAAATTCCACTCCACCCAAGAGGACATCTCCAACTCCACTCAATTGTTGTGCTGAATATTTAGGGATTTTAACAACCAGTCCTATTAAGAATCCTATACTGTATACTTACTATACTGTATACTTACTGTACTGTATACTTACTATACTGTATACTTACTACACTGTATACTTACTATACTGTATACTTACTATACTGTATACTTACTGTACTGTATACTTACTATACTGTATACTTACTACACTGTATACTTACTACACTGTATACTTACTACACTGTATACTTACTGTATATTTACTGTATACTTACTACACTGTATACTTACTACACTGTATACTTACCACACTGTATACTTACTACACTGTATACTTACTACACTGTATACTTACTACACTGTATACTTACTACACTGTATACTTACTACACTGTATACTTACTGTATACTTACTACACTGTATACTTACTATACTGTATACTTACTACACTGTATACTTACTACACTGTATACTTACTGTATACTTACTACACTGTATACTTACTATACTGTATACTTACTACACTGTATACTTACTACACTGTATACTTACTGTATACTTACTACACTGTATACTTACTGTATACTTACTACACTGTATACTTACTACACTGTATACTTATTACACTGTATACTTACTGTATACTTACTACACTGTATACTTACTATACTGTAAACTTACTGTATACTTACTATACTGTATACTTACTACACTGTATACTTACTACACTGTATACTTACTACACTGTATACTTACTGTATACTTACTACACTGTATACTTACTGTATACTTACTGTATACTTACTACACTGTATACTTACTATACTGTATACTTACTATACTGTATACTTACTACACTGTATACTTACTGTATACTTACTACACTGTATACTTACTGTATACTTACTACACTGTATACTTACTGTATACTTACTGTATACTTACTACACTGTATACTTACTATACTGTATACTTACTATACTGTATACTTACTATACTGTATACTTACTACACTGTATACTTACTGTATACTTACTACACTGTATACTTACTGTATACTTACTACACTGTATACTTACTACACTGTATACTTACTACACTGTATACTTACTACACTGTATACTTACTGTATACTTACTACACTGTATACTTACTGTATACTTACTGTATACTTACTACACTGTATACTTACTATACTGTATACTTACTATACTGTATACTTACTACACTGTATACTTACTGTATACTTACTACACTGTATACTTACTATACTGTATACTTACTACACTGTATACTTACTACACTGTATACTTACTACACTGTATACTTACTACACTGTATACTTACTTCACTGTATACTTACTGTATACTTACTACACTGTATACTTACTATACTGTATACTTACTATACTGTATACTTACTACACTGTATACTTACTACACAGTATACTTACTACACTGTATACTTACTACACTGTATACTTACTACACTGTATACTTACTGTATACTTACTGTATACTTACTACACTGTATACTTACTGTATACTTACTGTATACTTACTACACTGTATACTTACTATACTGTATACTTACTACACTGTATACTTACTTCACTGTATACTTACTACACTGTATACTTACTACACTGTATACTTACTACACTGTATACTTACTATACTGTATACTTACTACACTGTATACTTACTATACTGTATACTTACTGTATACTTACCACACTGTATACTTACTGTATACTTACTACACTGTATACTTACTATACTGTATACTTACTACACTGTATACTTACTTCACTGTATACTTACTACACTGTATACTTACTGTATACTTACTACACTGTATACTTACTATACTGTATACTTACTATACTGTATACTTACTACACTGTATACTTACTACACTGTATACTTACTACACTGTATACTTACTGTATACTTACTACACTGTATACTTACTATACTGTATACTTACTACACTGTATACTTACTACACTGTATACTTACTACACTGTATACTTACTGTATACTTACTACACTGTGTACTTACTGTATACTTACTACACTGTATACTTACTATACTGTATACTTACTATACTGTATACTTACTACACTGTATACTTACTGTATACTTACTACACTGTATACTTACTGTATACTTACTACACTGTATACTTACTGTATACTTACTACACTGTATACTTACTATACTGTATACTTACTACACTGTATACTTACTACACTGTATACTTACTACACTGTATACTTACTGTATACTTACTACACTGTATACTTACTACACTGTATACTTACTGTATACTTACTACACTGTATACTTACTGTATACTTACTACACTGTATACTTACCACACTGTATACTTACTACACTGTATACTTACTGTATACTTACTACACTGTATACTTACTGTATACTTACTACACTGTATACTTACTGTATACTTACTATACTGTATACTTACTACACTGTATACTTACTATACTGTATACTTACTATACTGTATACTTACTATACTGTATACTTACTACACTGTATACTTACTACACTGTATACTTACTACACTGTATACTTACTACACTGTATACTTACTACACTGTATACTTACCACACTGTATACTTACTACACTGTATACTTACCACACTGTATACTTACTACACTGTATACTTACTACACTGTATACTTACTGTATACTTACTACACTGTATACTTACTACACTGTATACTTACCACACTGTATACTTACTACACTGTATACTTACTACACTGTATACTTACTGTATACTTACTACACTGTATACTTACTACACTGTATACTAACTACACTGTATACTTACCACACTGTATACTTACTACACTGTATACTTACTACACTGTATACTTACTGTATACTTACTACACTGTATACTTACTGTATACTTACTACACTGTATACTTACTGTATACTTACTACACTGTATACTTACTATACTGTATACTTACTGTATACTTACTACACTGTATACTTACTGTATACTTACTGTATACTTACTACACTGTATACTTACTGTATACTTACTGTATACTTACTACACTGTATACTTACTGTATACTTACTGTATACTTACTATACTGTATACTTACTGTATACTTACTATACTCTATACTTACTACACTGTATACTTACTACACTGTATACTTACTGTATACTTACTACACTGTATACTTACTACACTGTATACTTACTGTATACTTACTACACTGTATACTTACTACACTGTATACTTACTGTATACTTACTATACTGTATACTTACTACACTGTATACTTACTACACTGTATACTTACTACACTGTATACTTACTACACTGTATACTTACTGTATACTTACTACACTGTATACTTACTACACTGTATACTTACTACACTGTATACTTACTGTATACTTACTACACTGTATACTTACTGTATACTTACTTCACTGTATACTTACTATACTGTATATTTACTACACTGTATACTTACTACACTGTATACTTACTACACTGTATACTTACTACACTGTATACTTACTGTATACTTACTACACTGTATACTTACTACACTGTATACTTACTGTATACTTACTACACTGTATACTTACTACACTGTATACTTACTGTATACTTACTACACTGTATACTTACTATACTGTATACTTACTGTATACTTACTATACTGTATACTTACTACACTGTATACTTACCACACTGTATACTTACTACACTGTATACTTACTGTATACTTACTACACTGTATACTTACTGTATACTTACTGTATACTTACTATACTGTATACTTACTACACTGTATACTTACTATACTGTATACTTACTATACTGTATACTTACTACACTGTATACTTACTACACTGTATACTTACTACACTGTATACTTACTGTATACTTACTACACTGTATACTTACTACACTGTATACTTACCACACTGTATACTTACTACACTGTATACTTACTGTATACTTACTACACTGTATACTTACTACACTGTATACTTACCACACTGTATACGTACTACACTGTATACTTACTACACTGTATACTTACTGTATACTTACTACACTGTATACTTACTGTATACTTACTGTATACTTACTACACTGTATACTTACTGTATACTTACTACACTGTATACTTACTACACTGTATACTTACCACACTGTATACTTACTACACTGTATACTTACTGTATACTTACTACACTGTATACTTACTGTATACTTACTACACTGTATACTTACTGTATACTTACTACACTGTATACTTACTACACTGTATACTTACTACACTGTATACTTACTACACTGTATACTTACTGTATACTTACTACACTGTATACTTACTGTATACTTACTACACTGTATACTTACTGTATACTTACTACACTGTATACTTACTACACTGTATACTTACCACACTGTATACTTACTGTATACTTACTACACTGTATACTTACTACACTGTATACTTACCACACTGTATACTTACTGTATACTTACTACACTGTATACTTACTACACTGTATACTTACTACACTGTATACTTACCACACTGTATACTTACTGTATACTTACTACACTGTATACTTACTACACTGTATACTTACTGTATACTTACTACACTGTATACTTACTGTATACTTACTACACTGTATACTTACTACACTGTATACTTACCACACTGTATACTTACTACACTGTATACTTACTATACTGTATACTTACTGTATACTTACTACACTGTATACTTACTGTATACTTACTACTCTGTATACTTACTACACTGTATACTTACTACACTGTATACTTACTGTATACTTACTACACTGTATACTTACTACACTGTATACTTACCACACTGTATACTTACTACACTGTATATTTACTACACTGTATACTTACTACACTGTATACTTACTGTATACTTACTACACTGTATACTTACTGTATACTTACTACACTGTATACTTACTACACTGTATACTTACTACACTGTATACTTACTATACTGTATACTTACTGTATACTTACTACACTGTATACTTACTATACTGTATACTTACTACACTGTATACTTACTGTATACTTACTACACTGTATACTTACTACACTGTATACTTACTACACTGTATACTTACTGTATACTTACTACACTGTATACTTACTACACTGTATACTTACTATACTGTATACTTACTACACTGTATACTTACTGTATACTTACTACACTGTATACTTACTACACTGTATACTTACCACACTGTATACTTACTACACTGTATACTTACCACACTGTATACTTACTACACTGTATACTTACTACACTGTATACTTACTGTATACTTACTACACTGTATACTTACTACACTGTATACTTACTACACTGTATACTTACTGTATACTTACTACACTGTATACTTACTGTATACTTACTACACTGTATACTTACTACACTGTATACTTACTACACTGTATACTTACTGTATACTTACTACACTGTATACTTACTACACTGTATACTTACCACACTGTATACTTACTACACTGTATACTTACTGTATACTTACCACACTGTATACTTACTACACTGTATACTTACTGTATACTTGCTATACTGTATACTTACTACACTGTATACTTACTACGCTGTATACTTACCACACTGTATACTTACTATACTGTATACTTACTGTATACTTACTACACTGTATACTTACTATATACTTACCACACTGTATACTTACCACACTGTATACTTACTGTATACTTACCACACTGTATACTTACTACACTGTATACTTACTGTATACTTACTACACTGTATACTTACTACACTGTATACTTACTACACTGTATACTTACCATACTGTATACTTACTACACTGTATACTTACTGTATACTTACTACACTGTATACTTACTACACTGTATACTTACTACACTGTATACTTACCATACTGTATACTTACTACACTGTAGATGAAAGCACAGGTGGGTATACCTGCTGGGCATTGCTGCCTGCCGCACCTCCGACGGTGCCAGTGGGCTGACTGCAGGGTCGTCAGCCGGGAGCCACCCTTCACTGATGTTTCGCTCCTTTAATCCCGGAACATCTCAAGGTGGTGGAGCAGTAACAGGGACGTCTCCCTGCCACTCCCTGCAGCCAGCCCAAGGATCCTTCTTTCCCCCACGCCTTGTCCTTTCTTCTGAGCCAGAGCCAGAAGCTCCCTTGTTCAGCCTCCTCCGCCAGGTCTTTGAGCGCCTTTCTCAGCTTGGATCCTGTGATCCCCAGCGACCTCAGGAGCCGCTGTGTAGATGTTCCTGTGTATAGCCTCTGCACCCAACTTCCACAGGATAGGTGACTGCCCTCCACCCTGCTTGCGAGCACGCAGCTGCCAAGTCTGTGTACTTTTCCTTCTTTCTCTCGAAGGCAGCCTCCATCCCCTCTTCCGATGGAACGGTCAGCTCCGCCATGATGACTGTCCTCATCGGAGTAGACCAGAGTACGACATCTGGCCGAAGGGAGGTTGATGTGATCTCGTGTGGGAACTTCAGCTGTCGATCGAGGTCAGCTCTCATGTTCCACTCTCCTCCAGGAGACAGGAGGGACCACTGCTTCGTGCTGCTGCCCTAACTTTCTCCCCCTTGCCGGACAAACTGGATCCGCTGCTGTGATGTGACTGGGCTGCTCTTGTTTGATTCCAGTCTGCGTGCTTCCAGAATTTCCGCTAGTTTGCGCAGCACCCGGTCGTGCCGCCATCTGTACCGACCCTGCGTCAGTGCCGCCTTGCATCCAGAGAGGATGTATCGCAAGTTTGGGTTGTTGGCATTGCAGAGTTGGCAGGTCTCCTCTGTGCCGTACCAGAGGTGCAGGTTCCGGGAACTGGGAAGGGTGTTGTAGGTGGCCCTGATCGAGAAGCTCAGCCTTGCTTGGGGCAGCCTCCACATATCCTTCCATGTGATGGCTCTGTTGATCACAGCCTCCTACGTTTTCCACCTTCCTTGCTGTTGTTGGCCCACGGCTCTGATTTTGTAGCACTCCTCTTCGATCTTTACGACTTTGGAGATCACTAGATCTTTCGTTTCCTTCCTCGTTGCCTTGGACCACATCTTGGGTGCTGATCCCCATCCAAAACCAGTCCTGCCTGGCTGCAGCACCCCGACGATCTCCTGGTGTTTCAAGCGATTGATGGCCTGGTCAACTGCCTGCGTGGCATCCCACTTGCGTCCTGTGCGAACCTGGGCCTTGCTGTGTTGGACAAACGGGTCGGGTGAGTCTCTCAGCTCGAACACAAGTCTCACCTTCTCCTGTTTATAGCCCAGGCTGATGGATTTCAGTCGGAGCTTCAGTGTGGTTCTTCCAAACAGCGCTGTATTAGAGAGGCAGCGGGGAAGGCCCAGCCACTTGTCGATGTAGTTGTTGGCTTTTGAGTCCAACTTCAGCACTGTTGTTAAAGTGATGTCACACAACTGCAGGGGCCACATGAGACGTTGGTATAAGGTGAACTGGTATAGGAGACGCCATTTGGTCCGGGTGCAGATGCAGCTCTCGCATGCTCCACCACCTGCTTAACTTCAGACCATCTGGGGGGAGTGGTGTCAAACTGAGAAGAGGGCTCGGGTGGGAGCGGTACGTGCCCTGGGGAACCAAGGGGACTCTCCTTTTGGCTGTCACTGAGCTGGTCCTTGATGTGTTCCTCCAGCTCCTGCTCGGTGGTCTGCAGCTTCCCCGATTTCTTCTCCTCAAGCAAACCCCGGGCGTACTTGAACGGGTCCCGGAAGAAGTTCGTCCTTGCCTTTTCCTTGTTGCTTCTACGTTTCCTGATCCTTTCAGCTCGCCTCAGGTGGGTGAGTCTGGTTCTGATTTGACTCCAGAGGTTCTGCAAGCCCTCCTTCTCCTCTTCCTCAGCTCTCCTCCATGCCTTCCGCAAACGTCGCCGCTCCTTTACCAGCTGGAGGATTTCTCTCTCCCGTCTCCCGCTCTGCCTAGGAACGGTCCTCCTCTGAGGCATCTCTCCAAATCTTCCCTTGCCTTCCTCATAGATGATATGGCCGAAGATGTTCAGCTTGGACGTTGTGCTGCCTCTTAAACTGTTCTGGAGGGTGGTATGTAAGCTTTCGTCGAAGCTTCTCCATGAATCCTTGTCGCTGGCCTTTGGCCACTTGATCTTGGGTTTCCGGTCTGGCTTCTCTGGGGTTTCTTTGGTGGATTCTCTACCTGACGTTCTGCTCTGATGCTCCTGTTGTGGGTCGTGCAGATGTGGTTGAAATCCTGCTGGGGAGGCTGTTCTTGCTCTCTCTCACCGGATGCAATGGTGGGATCAGTAGCACTGTGGTGCTCAACCTGGCTCTGATTCCTCCTTGTCTGACCTGCTGGCGCAGTGCAAGCTTGCATCTGGTAGCTGCCGCCGCATTTTGTCCTCCCCTGGTGGATCCGCAGGCCCAAGTAGGTTGTTACTTTGGACCACCCACAGCTGCATTCTCTCAGGATCCTTTGATCGTTAGTCGTTGCCGTTCCAGTCGTTACCGTGTTATCTGTCCTGATTGGTCCATCTTCCATCCCGCCTCTCGGTGGACCTCCGGGTTGTTTTTTCCTTATTCTGCTTGTAGTTAGTTTGGGGAGTCCCTGTAGCAAGGCTACTAGGACGTGTTTTAAGGGTAACTAGCCCCGCCACCCCCGGTGCAGTCTTTCCTGCCGCCAGCCAGACTTCCCTGGCAGCCCTCCAGTCTTTCCTGGATGCCAACTGCTCTTTTCTCAGTAGTCACTGGCAAGCCAGATTAGATAGATGAAAGCACAGGTGGGTATACTTGCTGGGCATTGCTGCCTGTCGCACCTCCGACGGTGCCAGTGGGCTGACTGCATACTTATATATCACAAGACACAGTAGCAGCAGCAAACCAGGTAGAAAAGCAAGGCACAGGTTTCACTCTCAAGCTGCGTGCACACCAGGCCATTGCGTTGCACCGGAAGTCATTCATCTCAATGGGGCAGTTGCGTTGATCAGTTGCCTTGCTCTGCATTGCGTTTCTTGACCGTCAGGGTGCGCTAATCAGTCAAAAAAATTCAGCTTTTGCGTTGCGTTGGATCCGTTAAAACAACCGGAAGTAAACCGGAAGTAGTTTCTTGCCCAGAGCTTTCGCCTCAGATGTAAAATCCTCAATTTTGGCCGCCATTGGCTACAATCTGTAATTTGGCTCTACAAGTGTTAATATGTCATTTTATGACGTTTTTATATGTTTTCAGGCGAGAAAGTAACCATATATATTCACAAAATGTGTCCAGTTTATCAAAATAACCCGTTTATCCTAGATACTACAGAGGATGTTATCATAGTATTGTTAGCATAGTGTTTGTGATGCTAACGGCCGCCATATTTGCTACCTCCTCCGGTCATCAACCCAGGAGAAGAAGATCCTCATCTATCATCTATCATCATCTTTATCATCCTCCGGGGCTTAAACACGACTAGACTAGTGTGATCATGTCATATTACTGTGTTAGTAGAAATTATGCGTTGGTTTAGTAGTATAGTACATGACAGTAGCCTTTAGCTACGGCGCTAGTTGTTGTGCTAGGTGCATTGACTGACTGTGTTCGCGAATGCTATGCTATTGTTGTGCTATCATGTGCTGAGTTGATTGTGTGTACTAGTTTTCACTGAATAAATCGCGATTTCTTTCAAAGAAGGTAGCAGGTGTTTATGTCCATGTCAAGGAGAAGGTACGACTTGTATGACAGTAGTGTGATTAGGACATAAGTTAAGGATATTAGTGTAGTTGTACTTTAGCCTGTGGAGACGCGATAGCATTAGCTCCACACGGATTTAACATGAACAGTAGTCATAAACACTTGTAGTAGTAGTAGTAGTAGTAGTAGTAGTAGTAGTAGTAGTAGTAGTAGTAGTAGTAGTAGTAGTAGTAGTAGTAGTAGTAGTTGTTGTTGTATAAGGTGAATAGTGAGTTAACATGTTTATTAGTTGTATCCCTTCCTTGTTGTAAAACGTGTTGTTGTTGAACATGTCTGTGACTGAGATAGACTAGATACTACAAGGATGTTATCATAGTGTTTGTGATGCTAACGGCCGCCATCTTTGCTATCACAAATTTCTTTTTTTTTTGTTCAAACTTCCCCCGCTGTGTTGTTGCGTCTGCATCGCACGTTGACGTACGTCAAGCCCATCCCACCAGGTTGCGCCAGAACGGTGGGTCACGGTCCCTGGTGTGCACGCAGCGTAAGACACACACACACATGCACACACACACAAACACACAAACTGTCTCACACATGCACAATCACAGCAAACAAGCACAACATTGCACAACAATAGGAAACAATACACATTAATCACACACACACATACACAATAATATTCTTGCTCCAATAAACATTGACTTAATTTGAAGGTTGTTCAACTGGGACAAGCAATGGTGCAGTAGTAACGGTAAGGACATGGTTAGACACATGTATAACATGTGGTACTTTCTACTAGACAGTACTGGGCAGAGGGAAGTTGCAAAGTCCTTTTATTTGTCCACATATCCAATTAATTTATGAATTTCAGAAACATATTGTGTATCGAGCCATGGTATATGTGTCTATGGTATCTAACGGTACCAACTTTATAACGACGCTCTGCATACAGCAGGTCATTATTATTATTATTATTATTATTATTATTATTATGTTTGCAGGAAAAGTGCTATACAAATAAAAGTTATAATAATAATAATAATAGTAATAATAATAATAATGATTATTATTATTATGCACCAACAGAGCGCACAGAAAATCATGGAAACAGGTGATCAAATAGGGCATTATGACGTATATTGACAATGACGTTTATAAATGTTTTATCGTCAAACATTTCACAGCATTTTGCAAGTGCGACAAATCCACTTAACAATGGTGCTGCATAGACGGTCAATTAAAGGAAAACAAGTGAGATTTGAAACGGTGATAGCCGGGGGAGCGTACCTATGTTCCCCGGGTCCTATGTTCCCCGGTTCCCCGCTTCCGAAAAAGGGTCCTATGTTCCCCGGGTCCTATGTTCCCCGCTTCCGAAAAAGGGTCCTATGTTCCCCGGGTCCTATGTTCCCCGCTCCAGAAAAAGGGTCCTATGTTCCCCGGGTCCTATGTTCCCCGCTCCCTCCGTGGAGGGAGTTGGAGGCCCGTCTACTGAGGCTGAAAGAACAATATATTCAGGGCCTCAGACATCTGGCTTCGTACTGGAGGGCTGTGTTAGTACCTGGATGTGAGACCGCCTGGGAATACACGGTGCTGTAAGCTTTTCGTACCTCCACGTTACCGAGGAGAGGCGTGTGCAGAGGCCGAGGAGAGTGTACTCTTTTCGGATAGACATTTATGCATGCTCTCGGGGTTCGAAACATTACTTCCCGGGGTGCCAGCGGGGTGGTTGATGGCTTAAAATGACCGTATAGCGATGGTGGAGTTAGCCAGCATAGTCTTGTATTTTTACCACCTTCCTAGCCGGTGTTATTATTGGACAAAGACGGTGCCCGGGGCACACTCTTTGCGGGTTAATAACTTCGTTTTAACGGGGCTTACAGGGAAAATTCAAATGTGTCCGGACAGGGGAGAGGGGCGGGATCGTAAATCACTTTGAGTGGAGTCGATTGGAGACACCCATCGATGTCGACACTGCTCGGGGTGAAGTTAAGCACTTGACGCATGTTGAACTCCCGGTATATTGAGTTTACTCCCGGTTCATTTCTCGGGGTGGCACCACGGTGGTTCAGGGCTCAAAATGACCGTATACCGATGGTGGAGTTATCCAGCATAGTCTTGTGTTTCTACCCCTTTCATAGCCGGTGTTATTAACGAGCAAAGACGGTGCCCGGAGGCACCCTTTGCGGGTTAATAACTGTAGTTTACCGTGGGTTACGGTAAAAATTCAAACGTGTCCTAAGAGGGGAGAGGACAGGGAATCTAGAACCATTTGAATGGTGTCGATACGACACTCTTATCACGGTCGACACAGCGCGGAGCGAATTCCCGGGTAGAAATTGTCTGTCCCCCCGCTGATATCCTCCATGACGTGCTGCTGCATAGAGCAGCGGGTGAACTCCCGGTTCATTGAGTTTACGGTTAAAAGCATATCTTCTCGGGGTGTCAGCGCGGTGGTCAAGGGCTCAAAATGACCGTATACCGATGGTGAAGTTAGCAAAGGAGTATTGTGTTTGTACCACCTTCATAGCAGGTGTTATTCACGGGCAAAGACGGTGCCCGGAGGCACCCTTTGCGGGTTAATAACTATGGTTTCCCGTGGGTTAGGATAACAATTCAAATGTGTCCGGATAGGGGAGAGGACAGGGAATCTGAAACCATTTGAATGGTGTCGATACGACACTCCTATCACGGTCGACACAGCGCGGAGCGAATTCCCGGGTAGAACGATTCTCTCCCCCCGCTGTCAACGGGAGTTTCATCCAGGAAGCGGTTCTCTGAGCAGCAGCGGGGGGGGGGGGGGGGGACCCGTCGCTTACGGCCAAATATCTCCGCGTCACAATGGGTTAGAATTCCAAACTAAGATTCTAAATAATCACAATAGCATGCTGAACTCTCTAAAAATGTAATGGAGTCTCAGTCATGTACCATTAACGAGATAGAATAAGCAAAGCAGATTTATGGTACCTCGTAAAACGCTCATCAGGGGGGGGGGGACCCGTCGCTTATGGACGAATATCTCAGCGTCACAATGAGTTATAATTCCAAACTAAAATTCTCCATGATCACAATAGCATGCTACCCAAAAATTGCGTTGAAAAGACGTCTAAAAGACGACTTTCCCCTACGTCTATTCTACAACCGGATTTGGTTTTTTGCAAGGTGAAAAGACGTAGTTTTCAGGTCGTTGAAAAGACGTGGTTTTCAGGTCGTTGAAAAGACATGGTTTATAGGTCGTTGAAAAGACGTGGTTTTCAGTTCGTTGAAAATATGTTGTTTTCAGTTCGTTGAAAAGACGTTTTCAGGTCAAATGATGGACGTCCTGCTTTTGGCCAACCTGATTATGTACGATGTAGGAAAAAAAACAATGCTCCCTCCCATACCTAGAACATTTCTGTTAAAAAAATCTAACTCTTGAATCAAATCTGCCATACATGTACATGATTTTACATTTGCATAAGAAAAACAAGTACCATTTATTAAATACACATGTACTTTATTAAGCATAAAATTTAAAAAAATGCATTGAGGAATACGTTCAGAAAGAACTGCTCCCAAGGCAGAACAGTACTTACTAACATTGGAGTGATGTACAGGCACATTCAGGAAGCTTTCCTTATTTTACACAATTTCCCCACGGGGATTAATAAAGTATCTATCTAATATTGCAAAATACCACAGAATATTCCAAAATATTGCACAAAAATCGCTCGTAGACTCCTGAGTTAGCAGGCTGCTAAGCTAATTTCAACAACACTCGTTCAACTTCTTAACCCTTGTGTGGTGTTCGGGTCAACCTGACCCGTTTTCAATTTTTACTTAAAGAGAAATGGTACAAGAATACATTTTATCAATCTGAAACTCCATGGCCTTGGCTCATTTTATATGAAAAACAAAAAACAAAAATCTTTTTTTTTTTACACACATCCTACAATACCCCAACACATTTATGTCCTTCATAAGGTGTTCGGGTCATTTTGACCCGGATACACAGAGACACAGAAACATACACACACTCACACTGACACTCACTCACTCACTCACACACCTCTGCTCTGTCTTTCCCGTGCCGAGAAGCCGTCTGCTCTCGCACTCTTTACCCTTTGAAATGCAACATTGTATAATAATAATAAAGAATAATATTGTACTGGACTCCTCACACCTGCACAAGAAGCCGTCTGCTCTGGCTTTCCCGCGCCGAGAAGCTGTCTGCTCTCGCACTTTTTACCCTTTGAAGTGCAATGTTGTAAAAAAAATGTATAATAATATTGTACTGCACCTGCACATCATGGGAGGGATAAAAGAGAGAAATAGCTCTCCATCCCAGTGTATAGGTCATTTCAACTACAATCCTCCACCAGCAACATGAAGAAAAGATACAGTGTTCAGAGGGCCGTGGAGATAATATTAGAAGAGAGTGAGCAACATAGTGAAGTTGAAGGGGGGGAGGATGTTTCAGATGAGGATAATGTAGAAATTAATTCAGAGTATTCTGATTCTGAAAGTGAATTTGGAGATGAGTTTCACTCTGAGCATGCAGCAGAAGGATCCCCACAGCCAGCCACTGGAAGAGCCCCACAGCCAGCCACTGCAGGAGCCCCACAGCCAGCCACTGCAGGAGCCCCACAGCCAGCCACTGGAAGATCCCCGCAGCCAGCCACTGGAAGAGCCCCGCAGCCAGCCACTGGAAGAGCCCCACAGCCAGCCACTGGAAGAGCCCCACAGCCAGCCACTGGAAGAGCCCCACTGCCAGCCACTGGAAGAGCCCCACAGCCAGCCACTGGAAGAGCCCCACAGCCAGCCACTGGAAGAGCCCCACTGCCAGCCACTGGAAGAGCCCCACAGCCAGCCACTGGAAGAGCCCCGCAGCCAGCCACTGGAAGAGCCCCGCAGCCAGCCACTGCAGGAGCCCCACAGCCAGCCACTGCAGGAGCCCACACATATTTGTCCAAGAATGGCCAAATTGAATGGTCTTCATCCCCAATGAGAGAGCCCCCCCGCTCAGCTGCTAACATTATAAGGATGGTACCAGGGCCCACACGATTGGCAGTGACTCATGTTGATGATATCAAGTCATCCTTTGAGCTGCTGATTACTGATTCAATTCAGAAAATAATTCTTGATATGACCAACCTTGAGGGGAGACGTGTTTTCGGGGAGGAGTGGAAAGAAATGGACAACACACACTTACAGGCCTATTTTGGGATCCTCATCCTAGCAGGTGTCTATAGGTCAAGAGGGGAGTCGACTGAAAGTCTGTGGGATGTGGAGACAGGGAGAACAATTTTTAGAGCCACAATGTCTCTGAAGAGCTTCAATATCTACTCGAGGGTCATCAGGTTTGATGACCGGGAATCAAGACCTGTTAGACGGCGTAGGGACAAGTTGGCTGCAATCCGCACGGTGTGGGACAAGTGGGTGGACCGGCTTCCACTTCTTTACAACCCTGGGCCCAATCTAACTGTGGATGAACGGCTTGTGGGGTTTAGAGGTCGTTGCCCCTTCAGGCAGTATATGCCCTCCAAACCAGCAAGGTACGGAATAAAAATCTGGGTTGCCTGTGATGCCGTTTCATCGTATGCATGGAACATGCAAATTTATACAGGGAAGCCAGAGGGAGGAGCCCCTGAGAGAAACCAGGGGACACGGGTGGTGTTGGATATGTCACAGGGCCTCAGTGGCCATAACATCACCTGTGATAATTTCTTTACATCCTACAGCCTGGGACAGGAACTTCTCAAACGAAAGGTGACAATGGTTGGAACAGTCCGAAAAAACAAGACGGAGCTCCCACCCCAGTTTCTAAATGTGAAGAACAGGCCAGTCCATTCCTTCAACTTTGTGTTTACAGCCAACACTACCCTGGTGTCTTACATACCAAAAAAGGGCAAGAATGTGATGCTCATGAGCACTCTACATAGGGATGGAAGAATCAGTGGCCGGGAGGACCGTAAGCCAGAGGTCATACTTGACTACAACGCCACCAAAGGTGGAATAGACAACCTGGACAAGCTGCTGGCCTGCTACAGCTGCCAAAGAAGAACTCTACGGTGGCCTCTCGTGATCTTCTTCAACATCCTGGATGTTTCAGCCTACAATGCATTTTCAATCTGGATGGCAGTCAACCCAGACTGGAACCAAAGGAAGCTCCAAAGACGACGTATTTTCCTTGAGGAGCTAGGTATGGCACTGGTGACACCGCATATCCAAAGGAGACAACATATGCCCAGGACGCGCTGCGAGGTGTGTGGACCCTCAAAGGACACAAAGACAGGGACCACATGCAGCAACTGCAAAAAGTACATTTGTGGTACACATACTGTCAAATGCTGTACTTCATGTGTTGTGTAGACAGACATGCCCATGCACACACAATTGTAACCAGTGTTATTTCAGTGACTAAAACAGTGTACATTCCACATGTTTTGTGTTTCAGCATTTGTAGCATTATTCTTGTTCATCACCTGTATTTTTTACAGCTTTGATTATAATGCTTTGAAAATCAATTGAGAATATAAGTTCAAAATAATAAACATCAATAAAAACATTGTTTCATTTACATTTTTCCTAGATAAGTATGATTTATGACAACCAAGTCTTTATTATAGTGGATTTTGTTTAGTGGAAGTTAGGAGCATCATGTGCGTAAAAACGCCTCTACTCATCATGCTGCCGTTCGGCCCCACCTATTCCCAGGGGTCTGACACTTTGAGGGTTATAATTAGGCACCCTCTGCTCCAGCCCCTCCAAAGGGCAGCCCCCTAGGTCCACCAGAACAAAATATACACTTTTGAATGTGAACACAGTACCTATTGTGCATTAATGGGTACAGTACCTGTTTGTGCCCACAGGAGGCGCTCTTTAATATTATGGGCTATTTTGGGGCTATCTTGCACCCTGAGCATACTCCCTTGTACGGGTCACCATTGGGACTAGGAGCACCGTGTCAGGAAAAGTGCTTTCAAAACCCCATTGATGTCCCGGGTCAACTTGACCCGAAGAGTACGAAAGGGTCCAAAAAGTGAACACCACACAAGGGTTAAGGCCTGCCCTACTCTGCCTCTGATTGGCTAGAACTTGGTTGGCTTGAGTAATGTGATTATACCATTGGTAGATGGAACTATCGCATTGCTTAAGATGAATCATTAAATGTTGCTCCTAAAACCTCTGCTCTGGGCTGCACTACAGTGCTGTAACCACCACCTCCCGATCTTCCAGGCGCGTGCTTGAGGTGGTCCCCAACAGCGAGCCTAATCATGTGGTCCGTGGCCTTAGAATCCCACTTCTTGACTGTAGCTGTAACACCAAAATACATATATATATATATAGTTCTATTACACAAAACATGCTTTCTGCAACTTCAGCGCACATTTTATAGGCAGAGCATATGGTGTGTCATAAAGTATGTTTCTTGAACTTAGGGCCCCTATTTATTAATAATCTCAGAGACGGAGTGTTGATCTAGGTTCAGTTTAGCCTTGAGACCATACTGATCTTGCGAGCTCACATTTAAAAGTTTAAGTTAGTAGACTAAAAGCATCCGTAAGGACATTTACTGCAGAAATTGATGCAATAACAATTTAACAAGAACAGCACACAACAGGATGCGATTTTGCTTTCACAATCTCCAAATTAGCCATACCATTCAGAACGGTGTAGAGGTTGGTTGGTTGAAAAGCGGTCTTCGAGCGATGACCCTTCATGTTGAACTTGGACATGAGGTTGTTGGTGAAAAGCCTATAAGTACAGAAAAGTTATTGAAAAGACAGTCTAGGAAGAGACAAGTGGAAAATGTGGCAGCGGCTTTGTTTTATGGAGTGGTGTTTCCATTGTTTTGGGCAATACTTGTACAGTACTCCTGTGTACAGTACTCCTGTGTACAGTACTATCAAAACCCAAACTTTCACCAACACCTATCCCAAACAAGTAACACATTCGATTGCTGTGCTCCACCTTGTTTCCCATTCGGGGTACCACAATATATTCACAATGTAGCATACCTGTCCATGATCTTATTTGCGCAGTCCTTCACATCCTTTCCTCCAATCTTGCTTAGCTGTGAAATCTGAGTGGAAAATAATCAAATAATCAAGAATAAACATTTTACCTGATGTTATGCCATTTACTTGCACATCAACTTAAAACACAATTTGTAAGTCGCTTTGGATAAAAGCGTCAGCTAAATGAAATTGATGTAATGTAAATCAAATGTCACCATCAGTTTCTTCTCTTCCTCACGTTGTAGCCTCTCCTCCAGGTTGTTGAACTGCTCCATCTCTTCCATTCTGTTGATGATATGACAAACCGAGGCGTGTGGCTCTGCTCTCCCCATGCGGCGGACCTCCTCATGAATAGCAACCAGCTTCTCCATAACACACTTAAATTCTGAAAATTGGACATGAAGACTAATATTTAGTGACAGTAGGCCTAAATACCAGTGCATCATCCAAGTTAAGTCAATTCTGTACTTACTGGTATGGTCGTCTTCCAGGTCTCTTTCTGAAAGCCACCGTTCTGAAACAATCAAACAAACATTTAAGCTGAATTTAGGCTAAATCAAAAAGAAGCAATGGGGAACTATTTAGAATTGTAGAGGACAAAGCAACGTAATTTATTGGAATTGAACACTACTAACCTATATTAGATAAATTCCTCAAAAACAGTTAGTGGGAGAGAGAGGGGAAGAGAGTGAGTGAGAGAGAGAGCCAGCCACTGTCTGGAACTGCAACCATTATGAAATAGTACACTTAGTGTCGGAGCAGCTTGGTGTCCCGGAGTGTCTCTGTGTAGCAGAGCGTCCTGGTGTCACAAGTTCACAGCCTGAAATACAACAAATGTCATGTTAGAAAGTTACTGAAAAACAAGACCATGATAACGGTGTGAAACCTCAGATAGGAGCTTGTCGAGCATTACTTGAACAACAGCAACAACTCACCTTTCTGTGTGGGCCTCACCTTACTGGGTGGCATGGGGAAAGGTAACATGTCTTGTATGCCTAAACATCAATATAAAAAGAAAATCATAAGTACATAAGTCATTACATTTAACTCTTAAGTTGGTAGTACTTAAAGCTGCGTTCAGTAATTGTTTACTGCTAGATGGCAGTAAGCGACTAAGAGACAAAAGGCTGAAACGTATGATATACATTGAAGGCACAGAGGCGTAGCACAGTCAGAAATGCTGGAATAACAGCAGCCAGGTGGTAGGGATGAGTCATTGATTTGAGGTAGGATAATATGTCTCAGTGAGACAATGTGATATCACTTTTGGAGGTAAGAAAACCATAGTAATTTCGAGGTAAATGCTCTTTCTACTTCTAACCTCCAGATGTGCTTTTTGATGTCTCATCCTCCTCTTCCAGGTAATCTGACAGATCTGCTTCTAGAGAGAGAGAAAGAGAGAGAGAGAGAGAGAGAGAGAGAGAGAGAGAGAGAGCTGAACAATCACCCCAGGTCCACAGGCACTGTGCTAGTATGAATTAACCTACCAATTTAAATGTTTTCAGTTCAGTAGTTAACTTACCAGGAACAAAACCTTCATATGTTCTTTTGATCTTCTTCCTCTTAGATGGAATTTCTTTGTCTCCGTCCGTTAGCTTCGCCGTCGGTTTTAAATCTGGTGGGTTGTACGTCATCACACACTAACTTCCGTTTTCTTTGTATATATGACGGTAGAAGAATCGCAACAGCGCCACCTGCTGTATTGGAATAATAGCGCAAACAAACGTGGAAAGATCTCTGACGAACTAGATTAGATTCACTTTTATTCAACTATATACAACAAAATGCAGTTTAGTATTCAACCAGAAGTGCAGTACTGATATTACATGCATGTTTCATTTACATTTTCACAACTACACGTTCGCTCATATGTGGGGGACGTACCGGTCCAATCAATAGAACGGCTATATTCAGTGGAAATAAGGGCCAGACGGACGGACCTTATTTCGCTGTAAAAAAGACGTCCACAGACGTCTGGTGCGCACTGGGTAAACAAACTGAACTTTGAATGGAGTCATAGTCATGTACCGTTAACGAGATATAATACGAAAAGCATATTTTTCAATGTCGCCCAAAACCGCACAGCAGGGGGGGGAGACCCGCCTTTCTTAAATCAATAACTATTTTTAACTTCGATTTCGATAATAATAGTCCACGAGTGAAGTGATCAAAATCATAAGGACAACATACTGATCTTTAAATGGAGTCTGTAGGTTATACCGTTACCGAGTTATGAATTCATAATGCTTATGAATATGATTTTGGGACCCTTTTTCTGTAGATAGCATAGCGCAGGTGCGCTTCTGCATGTCGTAGATCTCCACGCCCTCACGGATGGCTCCAACAATAGCACGTTTGGACGTTTGAAAGGCTTCCTCCAGTTCGGGTGACCATGAGAATTTACAGCGTGGGCTGAGGAATGGCTTGAATGGAGCCATCGTGTCGCGCATTTGGGCATAGTTCGACACCTGGTTGACAAGGCCGAACCAGCTCCTGACATCCGTCGTGGAGTCCGGGGTGGGGAAGTCTCGGATAGCGTCCAAATACTTGGGGAGTGGCTCGATAGTAGTGTCCGACACCCTGAAGCCAGCGAACTCGACGTTCCTCTCCGCAAACTGAAACTTGTCCGGGTTCAACACGATGCCTGCCCGGCCGACACGAGTCAGGAAGTCGATGGTCCTCCACCAGTGCTGCTCCAGGTCAGTGTCATAGTGGATGGTGTCATCCACACAACGTTCCTTGCGCTCATAGTCCGAGAGGACCGCATCGAAACAGAGGTTGTAGCCATCCCCCGATGATAGGAAACCTTGTGGCGCCCTGGTGTAACGCCAGCGGCCAAAGGGCGTGATAAATGTGGTCAGATGGCGATCCGATTCACGCAGGGGCACACTGTGGTAGCCATTCCAGGCGTCCGCGCTGGAATGACGACATGGCCGAAAGGGCGGATGATGGGAGAGCATTGCGGGCCATCTCTTTATTTTCGACGAGTGCAACCACGTCATTCACTGGCATTTTAAGGATGTCTGGCGTCCCTAGTATCTCTCGGCGAATGTCCGAATCAGAGATACCATTGACTAGAACGTTGCGGATGATGTGGTCGGTATAGTCCACATCCTCGCCACACCCACATACTGTAACATAGGCGCATGTCTCCGCTTTCCCCCGCACTCTGGCAGTGAAGGCGTGGAATGTCTCATCATGCTCCTGGCATAACTGGAGCAGCTCGGTGCGCAGGACACATGTGGCGACTGGAATGACTGCTAGTGAACGCAAGGTGGCAATTAGGTGTGGCAAAGGTTCGGAAGCGGCGTTGGGGTTGACTTTCAACAGGCTGTCACCAAGTTCAGGCCCAGCACACTGAAACAACTGGAAAGGGGCCTCGGCGGCTCCTATGCCTGAGCTAGTGCAGAAGACGTCCCAACGACGGATGAACACGTTCCATTCCTCAATTGATCCGCCTACGTCGACTTTAGGCCGATCCAGTTTCGGGCCTCGGGGGGCCGGGGCCGGCGCGGCTGCGACAGGCGATGTGCTTTGATGGGCAAATCCATGATTAGTCAACAGGGCAACGGCGAGTGCTTCAGACACGTCTTCAGTTCCGAAAGCGCAGCCAGGGACAGAGCATACAACGACGACCATGGCTGCCTGGCTTCTTCATGAAGAAATACGCTCCTCAATGTCATTCAAGAATTTAATGACAAAGATGAAGAAGCCCTGCAGTGATACAAACAATAGAAGCATGAACTGAGACAGTATGCTAACTCTCACATGTGAATATAATACACTAATGATAATATAACAATATATATAATGTATAAAGTATAAGCAGGGTAAATGTATAATATGTAACTTAACCATAAACATTCGAATAACAGACTTACAGGAATTAGGCGGACAGCTTAATAGACAACCACCGTAACATGAACGTCTGAAACTAATCAACAATAATATGGCCGACTCCTAACTGAGCCGGACAGCATAACAAGCGAAATACTGCCACCTAGTGGACGGCGGTATACCCTTCACTAGCGACACAGGTCTTAGCTTGTTTTTTGTTAGCGTGGTTTTGTTTGTTGTGTACAAATGTACACCAGTTATTTTGTGTGTTTGTATTTACTATGCTAGCCAAAAAAGTGTTAGCTTGTTAGCTAGCTAGCTAGCTTTGTTAGAGAAATTATAGAAAATATAAAGGCGTTTGTAATGAACGGTAATTCGGCACTCATATTTAGCAGCTCGATGCTGGAGAATGTTGCTGATTTGTCACAAGACCTTGTGGACATCACAGGCAATGTTCTCCCTGGCCAAGCAGAAGGGGAAAGTATCGCCTGGCATGACGAATATAAGAGAGCTCACCTTTGGCCCTTTTATTGTTGAATGAATGAATGAATGAATAGTTTAATGACCACACGACCTAGGTCGGTGGAATTTGTTGTCGGTACAGCTCAAACAAGCAGTGTCAAAAAACATACACACATTGTACATGACTATTACATGGACATGAACACACATAACCACAAGACAAGACAAGAACATAATTACAATTTACAATTTACAATTTATACAGTGCAGTGAGTCAGGTATTGAGAGTCCTTATGGCAGAGGGGAAAAAACTGTTTTTGAAGCGGGATGTTTTGGTGGCCAGGGATCGGTAGCGTCGTCCAGAGGGCAACAGTTGAAACAGGTGGTGAGCAGGGTGGGAGGGGTCAGAGATAATTTTATGTGCTCTATTTGTGGTGCGTTTGAGATACAGGGATTCAACTGATGGGAGAGGGGTGCCGATGATCTTGGATGATTTCCTTACTATTTGCTGTAGTTTCCTTTTTGATTTACTGTCCGAGCTGCCGTACCAAACTGTGATAGATGAGGTGAGTATGCTCTCAATGATGGCGGTGTAGAACTGAAGGAGGAGTTTTTGTTTTACTTTGAATTTTTTGAGCTGTCTAAGAAAGAATAGTCGTTGGTGGGCTTTTTTGGTGATGAAGTCTGTGTTGGTGTTCCATTTGAGGGAGTTGCTGATGTGAGTGTGAAGGAATTTGAAGGAGTCCGTTATGGTTATGGGTTCTCCAAGGATGTTGATGTTTTTTTTGGGGGGGGGACTGTGCCTGAAGTCTACGATGATTTCTTGTGTTTTTGATGAGTTGAGCTGGAGGTTGTTGTTGAGGCACCAAGTGACTGCTTGGGCTATCTGCTCGCGGTAATGGTCTTCATTATTATTTGTTATGAGTCCGATTATGGTAGTGTCATCCGCATATTTCATAAAGGTGACAGAGCTGTGGAGAGATATCAGGTGGTTGGTGTAGAGGGAGAAGAGCCAGGGTGAGAGGACGCAGCCCTGGGGGGCGCCTGTGCTGAGGGTCAGGGGTCGAGATGAAAGGCTGTTCATCTTGACCCACTGTCGTCTTTTCCACAGGAAGCTCCGTATCCAGTGGCAGATGCAGGGGTCAATGTTCATGTCCACCAGTTTGTTGAAGAGATTGACCGGGTCTATTGTATTGAAGGCTGAGCTAAAGTCAATGAATAGCTATACACTATATAATAGTTAAAGCTATGACTGCTATTCAAAAAGCAATAGGTGTTTGCCCATATGAGGAGTTTGATTGCGTGATTCTTGGTTTGAGTTTAGCATTCTGAATGGTAGTGTTTTCCATTTGAACACAAGAAATTTTATCATGGAAGATTGTGCCAAATGTAGAGAATTGTATTTAGTGTTTTGTTAACTTGTGTGGTTTGGAGCTGCAAAATGAATGATAAGCAAGAAATGTGTTTGTCATTGTGAAGAATTGGTGTGAGATAAAATACACCAGTTTCAGGTTTTGGTCACTGTGTTTGAGATTCCGATGTTAGTGTTAAAGCAATTTAAAAAAAACTGGAATACAGATGCACCTGTTTGTTTGTTTTTCAGCTTACTGTTATTGTTTGTCTGCTTGGCTGGTTAGTTCGACTTGGCTGGTTAGGTCTGCTTGGCTGGTTAGGTCTTGTGGTTAGTGCTACTGGTTAGGTCTACTGGTGAGGTCTGCTTTGCTGGTTAGTTCTTCTGGTTAGGTCTAATGGTTAGGTCTACTGGTTAGTTCTACTGGTGAGGTCTGCTTGGCTGGTTAGTTCTTCTGGTTAGTTCTACTGGTTAGTTCTTCTGGTTAGTTCTACTGGTTAGTTCTACTGGTTAGTTCTACTGGTTAGTTCTACTGGTTAGTTCTACTGGTTAGGTCTACTGGTTAGTTCTACTGGTTAGGTCTACTGGTTAGTTCTACTGGTTAGTTCTACTGGTTAGTTCTACTGGTTAGGTCTACTGGTTAGTTCTTCTGGTTAGGTCTACTGGTTAGGTCTACTGGTTAGTTCTACTGGCTAGGTCTACTGGTTAGTTCTTCTGGTTAGGTCTACTGGTTAGTTCTTCTGGTTAGGTCTACTGGTTAGGTCTACTGGTTAGTTCTTCTGGTTAGGTCTACTGGTTAGGTCTACTGGTTAGTTCTTCTGGTTAGGTCTACTGGTTAGTTCTACTGGTTAGGTCTACTGGTTAGGTCTACTGGTTAGGTCTACTGGTTAGTTCTACTGGGTAGTTCTACTGGTTAGTTCTACTGGTTAGGTATTCTGGTTAGGTCTACTGGTTAGGTCTACTGGTTAGGTCTACTGGTTAGGTCTACTGGTTAGTTCTACTAGTTAGGTCTACTGGTTAGGTCTACTGGTTAGTTCTACTGGTTAGGTCTACTGGTTAGGTCTACTGGTTAGTTCTACTGGTTAGGTCTACTGGTTAGGTCTACTGGTTAGGTCTACTGGTTAGTTCTACTGGTTAGTTCTACTGGTTAGTTCTACTGGTTAGGTATTCTGGTTAGGTCTACTGGTTAGGTCTACTGGTTAGGTCTACTGGTTAGGTCTACTGGTTAGTTCTACTGGTTAGGTCTACTGGTTAGGTCTACTGGTTAGTTCTACTGGTTAGGTCTACTGGTTAGTTCTACTGGTTAGGTCTACTGGTTAGGTCTACTGGTTAGTTCTACTGGTTAGTTCTACTGGTTAGTTCTACTGGTTAGGTCTACTGGTTAGTTCTTCTGGTTAGGTCTACTGGTTAGTTCTACTGGTTAGGTCTACTGGTTAGTTCTACTGGTTAGTTCTTCTGGTTAGGTCTACTGGTTAGTTCTACTGGTTAGGTCTACTGGTTAGTTCTACTGGTTAGGTCTACTGGTTAGTTCTACTGGTTAGGTCTACTGGTTAGGTCTACTGGTTAGTTCTACTGGTTAGGTCTACTGGTTAGGTCTACTGGTTAGGTATACTGGTTAGGTCTACTGGTTAGTTCTACTGGTTAGGTCTACTGGTTAGGTCTACTGGTTAGGTCTACTGGTTAGGTCTACTGGTTAGGTCTACTGGTTAGGTCTACTAGTTAGGTCTACTGGTTAGGTCTACTGGTTAGGTCTACTGGTTAGTTATACTGGTTAGGTCTACTGGTTAGGTCTACTGGTTAGGTCTACTGGTTAGGTCTACTGGTTAGTTCTACTGGTTAGTTCTACTGGTTAGTTCTACTGGTTAGGTCTACTAGTTAGGTCTACTGGTTAGGTCTACTGGTTAGTTATACTGGTTAGGTCTACTGGTTAGGTCTACTGGTTAGGTCTACTGGTTAGTTCTACTGGTTAGGTCTACTAGTTAGGTCTACTGGTTAGGTCTACTAGTTAGGTCTACTGGTTAGGTCTACTGGTTAGTTCTACTGGTTAGTTCTACTAGTTAGGTCTACTGGTTAGTTCTACTGGTTAGGTCTACTGGTTAGGTCTACTGGTTAGGTCTACTGGTTAGGTCTACTGGTTAGTTCTACTGGTTAGGTCTACTGGTTAGGTCTACTGGTTAGGTCTACTGGTTAGTTCTACTGGTTAGGTCTACTGGTTAGTTATACTGGTTAGTTCTACTGGTTAGGTCTACTGGTTAGTTCTACTGGTTAGGTCTACTGGTTAGGTCTACTGGTTAGTTATACTGGTTAGGTCTACTGGTTAGTTATACTGGTTAGGTCTACTGGTTAGTTATACTGGTTAGGTCTACTGGTTAGTTATACTGGTTAGGTCTACTGGTTAGGTCTACTGGTTAGGTCTACTGGTTAGGTCTACTGGTTAGTTATACTGGTTAGGTCTACTGGTTAGTTCTACTGGTTAGGTCTACTGGTTAGTTATACTGGTTAGGTCTACTGGTTAGTTATACTGGTTAGGTCTACTGGTTAGTTATACTGGTTAGGTCTACTGGTTAGGTCTACTGGTTAGGTCTATTGGTTAGGTCTACTGGTTAGTTCTACTGGTTAGGTCTACTGGTTAGTTCTACTGGTTAGGTCTACTGGTTAGTTATACTGGTTAGGTCTACTGGTTAGGTCTACTGGTTAGGTCTACTGGTTAGGTCTACTGGTTAGGTCTACTGGTTAGTTCTACTGGTTAGGTCTACTGGTTAGTTATACTGGTTAGGTCTACTGGTTAGTTATACTGGTTAGGTCTACTGGTTAGGTCTACTGGTTAGGTCTACTGGTTAGGTCTACTGGTTAGGTCTACTGGTTAGTTCTACTGGTTAGGTCTACTGGTTAGTTCTACTGGTTAGGTCTACTGGTTAGTTCTACTGGTTAGTTCTACTGGTTAGGTCTACTGGTTAGTTATACTGGTTAGGTCTACTGATTAGTTATACTGGTTAGGTCTACTGGTTAGTTATACTGGTTAGGTCTACTGGTTAGTTATACTGGTTAGTTATACTGGTTAGGTCTACTGGTTAGGTCTACTGGTTAGGTCTACTGGTTAGATCTACTTGGCTGGTTAGTTCTACTTGTCTGGTTAGGCCTACTTGTCACAATATATCTTCATTAAGCGGTTTATTATTATAGGTGACTAAACAGAATGAGTTCTAGGTCTAACACATTAATCTTCATGCAAATATTTAGTTTACAGCCATCCTTCAATCCTTCATGTTTTTCTTATTGTGCATATATTTCTGTCTATTTTTCCAGAGGGAAATCTTTGTAAATTAACTTTGTCAAATTACTTGAGTTTTAACAAACAATGAACTTGAAGAATGAAATGAAAATATTTCATTAGTTCATATAGGCTATCATACTAAAACAAACCACTGGATGGCATAATAATAACATAAACTAATATATAACATACCATAATATAACATACATAATAACTCATATTTTTAGAACTCTTTTTCTGTTCAAGGTCTGAAAGTTGTAAGATCACTAGTAAATTGAAGGACTTCAATGACATTGAAATATGCAAGTGGTTTGCTGTTATTATTACACAGCTCCTTAATTCACATGCACACATACACACTATGGTCTCTCAAAGAAAATATAGGATTGTATATTATTCAAATTAATTGGTGATAAATCACCTTAATATGCCTATTATGCGATTATTGCATTTCAGAGTTGTTTGAGCTTTAATTAGATAAAGAAGGAGCTATTTGTGACTGGGGAACACAATTTCCCAAGTAGCTACATTTTAGAGCCCAAGTTCCACTTCAGAATGAATTAGACAAACTTCTCATCTACCTACCATGTCGGCCTGAATCATCAAGGTAGACTCCATTGAACCTGAACACACCACTACCGATAACGAACAAGGTCAATGCGATACCGAAAAAGAACACGGTAGCATGCTTAATCTAGAGCCACTGGCTGGCCTTTTCAGCAGTGCTGGAGAGGGCTTTGATGTAGGGCCTGACCGGATTTGGATTCCCATGTCCTTAAGAGGAGGCACATGGGCTTCAAAATCTCTCCATTGAATGTGGTTCTAATGGTTGGAGCAGAGTGTACCAGCATTGCACTAGTAACATCAAGAACGAGATGACTTCAAGGGGGATGAGCCTGGGACGCCAGGCCTCATGGCTGAACCCTCTGGAGGTTTAGAGGGCTCATCAGTGTAACGCTAAGGAAGGAGGGTGCCCTCTTGAAAACGAATTTCTCGGTTTGTTGATTTGGGAGGTATGAACATTAAACTATACATAACTTCCCATTCACTTTTTCAACTTTTCATAATCTGGAAAAAACTGAAAAATGAAGTTGCCCTACTTGGGGACCTTTTCATCAGACCCTGTCACATATGTGCAAGTGAGCACAGCAGGTTACTGTAACTGACTATCCTTTCAGTACTCTGTATATAAATGTCACTATGCACCTCAGTGGTCCTGTATGTTAGCCTATAGCTGGTCACTAAGACAATGACAATACAATGATGGTTGCACATCCCTGGTTAATGTGATCACTCTTTAGCCCTTACACTACTGATGTTTACAATAGTACCTTTGCACATACTGTATATTGCACATTGCACCTACCTCTTTGATATAGCCTCTTTTTATACATATGCACATTACATACTGTACATAAGCTACCTTAACTGTACATAGTTTATAACTGTATATAGCTCTAAACTACCATACATGCCTTACTGAAGTGTTTTTCAACCTTTTTTGTGCCACGGCACATTTCTTACCTTGAAAAAATCCCACGGCACACCGCCATCCCAAATGTTACAAAATGATACATAGTAGCCTATCATATACGTAACATTATAAGAACTTGTCGTTATACTCACTCAGTGCGAAGCCTGGCCCTGTATGTTGGCCATGTATGCGAGCCTTGCGCACAATTTGTCACTTGCAAGCAACTTTGCGTCATCACACTTCTCATCAGTTAAAACAATTTAAACAGCAGCATTCAGCATTGTAGAAAAAAATGAGTTACTGTCTGATTTCTAGTTGTAGTGCCTTCAGTTCTCTTTCATAGTATTCGGTTTCGTATCTCACTATGGGAACGCCCCCTGCGTGACCTCATCAGAAACTGAATTACACTGCGCCAGCCCATTGGCTGGCCCAGGCGACGCTTGTGTCACGAGGGACGGGACCCTCCGCCTATATAACGGCATCTGTCGTCATTCAAAAGCCTTTGCTCCCTTCTCACTGGAGCTGACAACAACTGTGCGGGTGGCTAGAGCTAAACAGTCCACAGATACGAGCGACCACAACACACACACACACACACACACACACACACACACACACACACACACACACACACACACACACACACACACACACACACACACACACACACACACACACACACACACACACACACACACACACACACACACACACACACTGTATGGAAAGTTTGAGCGGCAGTGACGGCCGCGAGCTGCATTTAGTATTTATTCTTGATTATTTTGAACGTCTCGCTCAGCCTGTCAGTGACGGTGCAGTGTGTGTGTGTGTTAGCCCGTCAGTGACGGTGCAGTGTGTGTGTGTGTGTTAGCCCGTCAGTGACGGTGCTGAGCCGTGCTGTACGTTAACAAACACGTTTGTACAGCTGTTCCTTTGTGTCGACCTCCCTTCCCTCTGTGCCTAGAGACTCTTAAACTAACGTTACCACCAGGTGCTAGCTAGCTACGGTAGCTAACGTTACCACCAGGTGCTAGCTAACTAAGGTAGCTAATGTTACCACCAGGTGCTAGCCAGCTACGGTACCTAATGTTACCACCAGGTGCTAGCTAGCTACGGTAGCTAACGTTACCACCAGGTGCTAGCTAGCTAAGGTAGCTAATGTTACCACCAGGTGCTAGCTAGCTAAGGTAGCTAATGTTACCACCAGGTGCTAGCTAGCTACGGTAGCTAACGTTACCACCAGGTGCTAGCTAAAGGCCGGTTTAGGCTTCTGCGTCGAATTTACGTGCGGCTACGCCGTAGACTACGCGAGGGGTCTCCAAGTTTATAGTTCTACGTTGGTCCGCGGACCACGTCGCGTTGGTCGGTGTACTCATAGCGGCATAATAGCGATCAAAAAACTTGTTTTTTTTATGCTTGTAAAGAAAATGTCTATAATGCATTGAAATGACAGTAAACTAATAAGATGGTTATCATAATTTTTCAAATCTTTATTAATGAGTAATTACAGAAAAGGTAAATGACATTTCTGTCATGGCTTCCGCATTTTGGTCTATCGCTGCGATGCGAAACGGAAATAGAAGTCGGAATCATGTGACGCAACCAAGCGGACCAATCACAGAGCTTACGGTTACGTGCGCTCTGACGCGTGGATAGATTTTTTGAGAGGAGCACGTCAAGGCTACGCACGGTCACGCGGGACTACGTAAGCTTACGCGTAGCCTACGGCGTCGACTTTACGCAGAAGCCTAAACCGGCCTTAACTACGGTAGCTAACGTTACCACCAGGTGCTAGCCAGCTACGGTAGCTAACGTTACCACCAGGTGCTAGCTAGCTAAGGTAGCTAGCTAGCTAAGGTAGCTAACGTTACCGATGCATCATCAGACAGAAATGAGCAACTGCGACTCCGCTGGCAGAAGGGTGAAAGAGGAGAAACGCTTTGAAATGGATACCATTTCCACTGACATAAGAAATATTGCCTCTCACGTAGGCTATTATGAAGGAGTGCACACAAAGGATACATGCACACTGCACATATCGTATTCGTCCATGTCCTGTACGCATCACACTATACATATATATATTTACTGTTCATATCATATTGATATTCATGCAAATATACTCCAACAAGGTTTCCCATCAGTAAGCCTCAGCTGGCCAGTCAGTGGGTGAAAAGTCTGGGAATGAAAGACTTCCTCCCAACGAGCAACACCTACCTCTGCTCAGACCGGACTGCTTCCTGCTGGACTACAACGGGACGCAGTTCCTCAGGGAATACGCCGTGCCGACCATCTTCGGCGCCGGGCAAGACTCATCAAAGATATGGGACAGTGACAGCGACGAGACGACCACCCCTGAGCCTCAAGCCAAACGGCGTCGCAGAATCGACCCCTCTTCTATCACCCCTGCACCAGTATACTCCAACAAGATTCACAAGAGTTGCAGACCGGCCGGATTCACCAAAGTGTTCTTAAGATAATTCTTAAGACAATTCTTAAGAAAAAAGATAAGATGTTCCTAAGAATGTTCTTAAACGCTATTCGCCATTTTTTTCTTAAGAATTGTCCTATGTCTTAAGAACTTCTTAGTTTTCTCACTTAAGAAGTTCTTCATATGACTATGCTGTCACCTTTATAAATACTTGAGTCACGGAGTGCCTTAGACAGGGGTCGGCCTGTTTCTGTTGTGGTCACAACTCCACTGTATTTTGTGGAGCAAGGGAGGGTCAAAGAACCGTGCCCCTTTTTCTGTTCTGAGGGGCTGACCTTTATGTCGTTTTTATTTTTACTTTTCACGTTGTTTCGTTTTTTTGGGAGGGTTTTCTGTGGGGGGGGCTATTTTGTTTATGTTAACTGTTTTGCTCAAGTCAAATCGCATGTAGAGACTACACTTTCATGTCTAATTTTTGAATTATGTCGTAGAGTAGGGCTGGTCACTTGTATTCTTCATATTAAAAGCATGATATCTATTAAAAGTATGTTATATATAATCTGGATAATATGCTTACTTTATGAAATACTCGCAATGTTAATTTAAAATGAAGCCCTTAAACGGAGATATGAAAAAGTTGAAAATAATATCATTAAATGTTAATGGCTTGAATAACATAATTAAGAGGAAAAAGATTATCCTCCAGCTGAGGAGAGCTGGAGGAGATGTCCTCTTTTTACAAGAAACCCATTTAAAAAAAAAAAAGAACATGACAAATTGAGTAGGGGACAAATTTACTCCAGTTCTTATGGAACACAGAAGAGGGGTGTAGCTATAATTATACAACCACACATACCATTTAAAGAAGAACAACATATATACGATAAAGAGGGCAGGTTTGTTTTAGTAATTGGTAAAATAGAGTCAATTACTGTCTCATTTTTAAATGTATACTATCCACCGGAATTAGGCCCAGAATTCATGTCAGAAATAATCGAAATGTTAATGACAAAATGTAAAGGAATCACACTAATGGGAGGAGATATGAATCTTACAATAAATTCTAGGCTAGATTCCTCAAATAATAAACCACACAGAGCTGATAAAACATCATCAATTTTAAGAAGTGCAATGTCAGAATTTGGATTAGTAGACATATGGAGGATGCTAAATCCAACTAAAAAAACATATACATATTATTCTGGACGATTTCCAACTTCCAATAGACTGGATTATTTCTTCATGTTTAAAAAAGACGTAGAGAGGATGGAAACATGCACAATAGGCACAAGGGATTTATCAGATCATGCTATGCTATCTATAACTATTTGGATATAAAGCAAGGAGAAAAAATATGGAGATTAAACAACTCACTTCTCCAAGATAAGATCTTTGTTGAAAAAATCAATAAAGCCATAAAAGAATACATAGAGATAAATGACAATGGAGATACTAATCCAACTATTATATGGGAGGGCCTTAAAGCGGTACTACGAGGACAGATAATATCATATTGTGCATGGAAGAAAAGACAAACACAACAAAAACAGAAAATACTTGAACAACAAATACAACACTTGGAAGACAAATTTAAAAATACAAATGAAATAATAGTAAAAAATGAATTAAAAAAGAAGTATAAGGAGTTGAATAAAATCCGTACAGAGGAAGTGGAGAAATTAATGACATACACCAAACAGAAATATTACGATGGAGGACCTAAGTCTTTAAAACTCCTAGCATATCGACTTAAGACACAGACTAAAAAAGCACACATTTCGAAATTGAAGACTGTAGAAGGCTCTGGAACAATAACGGAAAAGGATAAAATAGCTGAAGAATTCGTAAAATATTATGAGAACCTTTATAAAAACACAGGAAACATTGACCTGGGACTAATGAAAGACTTCTTACATAAGTTAAACTTAAAGCAAGTAACAAGATCAAAAAATGAACAGCTCATTAAGGACATCACAGTAAATGAAATACAACAACAAATAAATAATCTTAAAATGGGGAAAACACCAGGTGATGATGGATATACTAATGAATTTTATAAAACTTTTCAAAAACAATTGATACCACTACTTTTACAAGCATATAAGTTTGTATTAGAAACGGGAAATTGGGCAACTACTTGGAACTCATCTATAATAACGGTTATACATAAAGAAGGTAAGGATGCTACTGAATGTTCGTCTTACAGGCCAATATCACTACTGAATACGGACCATAAAATAGTAACAGCCATTATTGCCAATAGGTTAAAGGACATCGTGCCAGATATAATAGACAGCGACCAATGTGGTTTTATACCAGGTAGGCTGTTGTCAGATAATATAAGGAGGACGTTAAATATAATGGACTACGCACAAAACAATGGTGCAAACCTTCTACTCTTAACACTGGATGCAGAAAAAGCATTTGACAGAGTGCTATGGCCATTCATGTTTGAAATTGTAAGAAGCTTTGGATTTCATGAGAATTTTAATAAATGGCTTCAAGGAATGTATAAAAATCCAGTGTCAAGAGTAAAAGTAAATGGCACAATATCCAGAAGATTTCCAATCTATAAAGGTACAAGACAAGGAGACCCACTCTCAGCAGTTATATTTGCTATATGCATGGAAGGACTAGCAGAAAGTATAAGGAAAAATAATACCATCAAAGGCATAACGATAAAAGAGGAACAGCACAAACTGGCATTATATGCAGATGACGTGGTTGTTTATTTAACATCACCAGCCCAATCCTTACCAAGCCTAATGGAAGCAATTACAGAATATAGTAAACACTCTGGTTATAAACTAAATGAAAGTAAGTGTGAAGTATTAACAATTGGAGAACAGATAGATTCGGAAATTAAGGAAAAATACAAGTTGAAATGGGATGCAAAGAAAATCAAATATTTAGGAATCTACCTTACTGGAGATATAACAACATTATACACCGACAATTATCAAGCCCTTGAAAATAAAATACGAGAAGATCTTAATAGATGGAAGATAACACCTGAATCCTTAATGAGTAGAGTAGAAAGCGTCAAAATGATGATCCTCCCACAGTTTCTGTTTTTATTTCAAACATTACCAGTTCCCATTCCACAGCGTAGCTTCAAAAAATGGAATACAATGCTCTCAAACTTCATTTGGAACTACAAAAGTAAACGGAAAAAACTTAGTATACTAACTCAAACCAGAGAAAAAGGAGGGTTTAATTTCCCTGATCTAAAGTCCTATTTCCATGCAACTCAAATAGATACAATAATGAAATGGATGAATAACTTGGTTCAAACCAAATGGAAAGACATAGAAAAACAAGCAATATCAATATCAATAGGAACATTACCTTTTCTGAGTCTAAAGGATATTCAAAAATATAGTGGAAATAACAGATGCATAGAAAATACCCTCAAAAATTGGAAAACTATTCGTCAAATGTATAAATGTGATGACAAATGTATTTATTTGAGAGAGATAGCCAGTGACCCAGACTTTTTACCTAATAAAACAGACAAAATATTAGAAGAATGGACTAGGAAGGGACTACAGGTGTACTCACAGATGGTTACAAATGACATGATAGACTCATTTGAAACCTTAGTTAATACATTTAATATAAGTAATAGCCATTTCTTTAAGTACTTACAAATTAGAAGCTACCTTATAACACAGCAGAGGAGACAGGAACAAAGATCACATATACTAATGGAATATCTGATCAAAAATAGAAACAGTGAAAAGACAAAAATCTCAAAAATTTACAAAATCATGCAAGAAATCAAGATACAAGAAGATAACACTAAAGAAAAATGGGAAAACGAATTAGCAATAACAATTACGGATGACGATTGGAAAGAAGCATGCAAAAGAATATTTAAGACAACACAATCAACATTCTGGAAAGAATTTGCTTGGAGAATAAATATGAAGATCTTCCTAACACCGAAAATGTTGTCAAAATATAGGCCAACAGGCAATGCAGAATGCTGGAGGAAATGTACGGAACGAGAAGCCAATCACACACACATTTTCTATACATGCCCTAAATTGAAAAGGTTTTGGGAGGCAGTTCAAGTAAAAATAAAAAATACATTTACCTTACAAAATCCTATACATCCAGTCAATATTATACTCGGTCTTATTCCATTAGATATATACAGAGAGGGAGATAAATATTTGTACACCATACTACGTATCGCGGCTTTAAAGCAAATCACACGTAAATGGTTGGACTTAAACCCACCATCTGTTAATAATTGGAAAAAAACTGTTGAAGAGATAAAAGAAATGGAAATAATTACTTGCAAAGTGGGAGGCCGTGAAGAGCAATTCACTATGAACTGGAGTAAATGGACCGAATGAATGAGTAGGAAGGAAGCCCCCCCCCCCCCTCCCCGATCCCACCCCTCCCACCCCCTCCCTTTGTCTCTTACTTTTCTATGTCGATCCCTATAATTTTCTCTTCTTTTTCTATATTTTCTCTTTAGTCTCTATTCTTTATTTTCTTTATTTCTTGTTCTCTTTATAAAAAATAAAAAAACAAACAAAAATGATGCAGGATGAACTTAAACAAGTGAAGAAAACTTGTAAAATGTGTGAAATGAACTTGTGAAATGTAATGTAAAGTCCTGCAATAAAGTATAAAAAAAAAAAAAAAAAAAAAATCTTAGATTTTGAACTGTGATTTTTTCACCTGTGTGTGTCTCTCTCTCTCTCTCTCTCTCTCTCTCTCTCTCTCTCTCTCTCTCTCTCTCTCTCTCTCTCTCTCTCTCTCTCTCTCTCTCTCTTTTGAACTTATGAAGAACTTCCATCTAAAATGTGAATATAAAATAAATAATAGTAAGGACATTGTTTCAGTTACTTGGCCTACTTAAATAACATGTTCATAATGATTAATTAAGTAGTAGACATCAAATACAACAACTGCCTCCTTGATTTACTTTCTGAGTACATTGTGGTGTAATCTAGGAATAGGCCTACATGTGACACAGGCTGAAAGGCCCATTTCAGTTATATCTCAAACATACAAACATGTGATAGACATTCACACATTCACACAAAACATTCACACAAAAGTACTCTGACCAACTTGAATTAACAATATGTGTTAACACATTGTCTAGGGCTAAACTAAATATTAATAAAATCAAATAAATGCAATACAAAATTGTTCAAGTAAGACTTACCTTTCACTTTAGCTGCTTTAAGACAGGTGAGAGCTTCTCTTAAAGTTAAGAAGACATTTGAGAAGAAATCTAAGAACTTTGTTTTGGAGAATCTCATTTGTTCTTAAGTTCTATCTTAGGAAAAATCTTAAGAAGAAAGTTAAGAAAAAACTAAAGTTAAGATAAGATTTTCTTCGGGAATACCAAATCTTCTTAAGTTTTGTCTTAAGAACAAATGTTGTTCTTAAGAACAAATTTGTTCTTAAAAACGCTTGGTGAATCCGGCCCCTGGAGGAAGATTTGTGTTTTATATGTCTTCCATGCAGATCAATAAAAAGAATTGGTTGAAAGAAGTTTGCCTGTTTGACCATCGTTACATGTTCAGTTTGAACATCGTTACATGTTATAGACCACCTAGAGCAAATAATGTGTATCTAGAACAAATATGTGATATGTTAGACTATGTATGTGATTTGAGCAACGAGATCTATTTTTTTGGGTGATCTTAACATCAATTGGTTTTCATTGAAGTGCCCATTGAAAAAACGACTGTTAACGAGCACAAGTGCATGTGGTCTATCACAGGTAATTAAAAAACCAACTAGAATTGGTTGGAAAAACGATGGTACTCAGGTTTCCACCTGCATTGATCACATCTTTACTAACAATGCTGAGCTATGTTCTAAGGCGATATCTGTAACTGTTGGTTGTAGAGACCATAATTTAATTGCTATTGTGAGGAAGACTAAAATGCCAAAACTAGGACCTAAAATAATTTATAAAAGATCGTATAAAAGGTTTGATCAAGACAGCTTTGTGAATGATGTTAAAAATCTATGTTGGTCAAAGGTATTAAGGGATAAAGATCCCGAAAAAGCTCTGGAGGAATTTGATACCATGTTTATGCCACTTGTTGAAAAACATGCACCATTGAGGAAGTTTACCGTCAAAAGCGTCAGAACACCATGGTTAGATAAAGAACTAAAAGAGTATATGATAGAACGTAATCAAGCAAAATTAATAGCAAATACATCGGGTTATAAATCTGACTGGGAGGTATATTGCAAATTAAGAAATTTTGTTACAAAATTAAATAAAAAGAAGAAGAAATGGTATTATGTAAATAGGTTTAATCACGTTAAAAATGATAGTAAATTATTATGGAATACTTAAATGGGAAGGAATAAGAAACCTACCCCATCTTTTCTAGAAACAGAAGGGAAATTCCTCACCAAACCAGTTGAGATTGCTAATCATATTAACAATTATTTTATAGGAAAAGTAGATAATTTAAGAAATAATATGCAAACAATAGATAATGAAAAATCTTATTTATTAATAAAAATAAATAAAAAATAAGATAAAAATTGTAAATTTAATTTTGACAGTGTGACTATAAGTAAGGTAGAACATCTGCTAAGTACCACTAAAAACAAATCACAGGGTGTTGACGGTCTTGACGGGAAAATTCTGAAATTGGTCACTGATTTAATTGCCCCTGCTATCTGTCATATTATAAATCAATCCTTCACTGAATGTTTGTATCCGCAACAGTGGAAAACTGCCAAAGTGATACCACTGCCAACATTTTTGAAATGGCCATTCTCAGGATCAAATAGTCCTCCCATAAGTTTACTGCCAGTTTTAAGTAAGCTGATGGAAAGAATAGTAAGTGAACAGATTAAATGCTATTTTTCTTGGAACACATTAACCACAGATTTTCAACATGCATATCGTGAAGGACATTCAACAGCGACTGCTTTAACCCAAATGACGGATGATTGTCAGAGAGAGATAGATAAAAAGAAGATGGTTGGAGCTGTCTTGCTTGATTTTACTGCAGCATTTGATATAATCGATCACAAATTCTTACTTAAAAAACTTGAATGCTACGTTTTCTCCCTATCTGCATCATCTTGGATTCAAACTTATTTAGCAAACCGGAAACAAATAGTTTTTTTTAATGGGAGTTACTCTGAAGTTAAAACGGTAAAGTGTGGAGTGGCCCAAGGAAGTTGCCTGGGGCCTTTGCTCTATACCATTTTTACGAATGACATGCCTCTTGTCCTAGATAAGTCCTATATTTCAATGTATGCAGATGATTCAATGATTTATACATCAGCCTCTACAGCCAATGAATTAAATACTGTCCTAAATTCAGAGTTACAATCAGTGGTTGAATGGATAAAGAATAATAAACTAGTGTTAAACATATCAAAGACAAATAGCATCATTTTCGGGTCAAACCATGCTCTCAGTAAGAACCCAGTCTTGAAACTTTTAATAAGTGACAAGGCAATCGATCAAGTCCAAGAGACTGTACTCCTAAGAGTAACATTAGACAGTAAATTGTCATGGTCACAACACATAAATAAACTGGTGGTGAAAATGGGAAGAGGTATTTCTGTTGTTAAAAGATGTGCTCATTTGCTACCACCAAGTACTATCAAACAGGTGATTCAAGCTCTAATTTTGTCGAATCTTGACTATTGTCCTGTAGTATGGTCTAATGTAACAACGAATAAACTGAAAAAATTACAAATAGTACAAAACAAAGCAGCACGTATAGCGCTTCGTTGTGAGTACAGAAGTAATGTCGCAGCGATGCACAATTGTTTAAATTGGTTACTTGTGAAAAATAGGTTAATCTATTCACTCCTTGTATTTACCAGGAATATTCTTGTTACAAAGACTCCTTCAATTCTGTATAATAATTTATCCATAAGTCTTGACAGACATGACTACTCAACCAGACATGCTTCTGCACGAGGTTTTACACTTCCAAAAGTGAGGTCGAATGCAATGAAACGAACTGTCATGTTCTGAGGTATGCAGGAATGGAACTCTCTTCCCAGACATGTTACACAGGAGAATAGTAAAATCCGTTTCAAAATCTTAGTAAAACAACACTTGGCAAATAGAGAAATTGACATTCCCTAATGTATATTAAAGGTGTATGTAAATGAAAATGTTTGTTTTTAGTTTAGTTTTAGTTTTTAGTTTAGTTTTAGTTGAGTTTAGGTTAGTTTGACTTTAGTTTAGTTTTAGTTCTTTTCTTTCCATTTTCTTTTAATTTTCTTTTAATTACACTCTGTTGTCTGTTCTTTGTAATCATTTGTTTGTATCTGTGTTGTTATTGATTTCATTTGTATTGTTATTTTTGTGGACCCCAGGAAGACTAGCTGTCACCATGGTGGCAGCTAATGGGGATCCAATAATAAACAAACAAACAATAAACAAACCTTCCCTGTCATGACTTCATGGATCTCCTATCCAAAGACAAGGCCATCCAGAGGAAAATACATTCTTCTGAGAAATATGATTAGGTAAGGGGTGAGTGAGAGAGATTCTCTATACAGAAGCTGTGAATATGTTTCTCTGATGAGTGAATCTTACCAGTGCTAGTTATGAATGTTTTTTATTTATTTAATACATTACCATTATGTTGTTTGACCTTTCTGGTGCTATTGCATGGTTAAATTAGTTAATGGTACATTTCAAATCACTATTCTCTCAGTTTTGCACTCATGTTCTCTTCTACTGTGATTCTAGCCATTCCAGACTACCAGGACCCAGTGGCGTGTCTAGGAGGTGGCCTAGGGTGGCACGTGAGCAGTGGTGTCTTCCACATTAGTTTGACAGTTCCATTTATAGTTGTAAAATAGTTTGCCATGGAAAGTGAAAGTGCTATCTGGGGCTCGAGGCGAGCTCTTGTTCTGAGAAGTCTGTTACTCTAGACGATGAAGATTTCCAAAAGCATAAGTGCCTAATTGTCAATATGTTGTATTTAAACCCAATGTTAATAAAGCTGCTGGAACCTCAATTTGCTGTCCCAATTCTGGGGTTTGTCATAACATTAATATTTAACACCTATGCTCTGTGCTGCAGTCCTGGAATTGGAATAGTTCAATCTAATCAGACTAGTGGAGAAGAGCTTATGGGGTGCCCTGGTGGCTATTATTATTAATAAGATAATACAATGAAATATATGCAGTGGGTGTATAAAGTTGTTTTAAATTATTAATAAAAATACAATACAATATACAGAATTTTTACAACATCATTAGTCTTATGTTAGGCTTAAACATTATGTTAGGCTTAAAGTATGAGTAGGGTAGTGGAGATAAAAATGGGCATAAAAAGCACAATAGTGTGTACAAATTCACCAGAATGCAGGAAATTAAGTGTTAAATCCTCTTCTTTGATAATAGCTGACACTTCATCTTGATTCATGTCACTAACCAGGTCCCAAAGTTTCTTCTTCGTGCCATCTGGGACTGGCTGTGCATAGGTACACAGTGACTGCACTCTTCTTTTGCCTGGCTTTAAGACACTGCCTTTCTTTGACACATGGCATCTCATCATGTGCCTCCACAGGGATTTCCTCTTCAGTAAGGCCTGGCAATATATACAGTGCATGTAGTCACTTGCCTTCACTGGTTCAGTGGTTTTCTGTGATGGGATCAAAGTACAATTTCCGTATTTGAGCACCTCGTCATTGTGGATGCGATTGCCTTTGTTTCTCAACAGATCCAACTGGATTCTTCGATTTTTGGACCCCTTTTGAAATTGAAGTGCTTTTGCCACTTCCACCTCGTTGCTGTGTTTGTCTTCCAGGTGCCGTGCCATTTTAGAACGCTGTTGAAAGCAAAACATACAGTAATGGTTTCTGCCATAAACTCTGCCACCGTCTTTTTTCCTTTTCAGCTTCATGACTGATACATCGTTCTTTTCTTCAGAACATTCACTGTCTGAGATTCTTGGGTGAGGCTGAGTGTTTCAGATTCAGATTCAGATTCAGATAACGTTTATTATTTTATAAGTAGCGGAGAAACTCGCTCTGAGTTAAAACACACAACAGCTGCTGATAGCTAGCGGCTAAGAAGGAACATCGCTATGAACATCGAACTGCATGTTTATAACATCTAACTGCATGTTTATAACATCCAACTGCATGTTTATAACATCTAACTGCATGTTTATAACATCTAACTGCATGTTTATAACATCTAACTGCATGTTTATAACATCTAGCTGCATGTTTATAACATCTAGCTGCATGTTTACATCTGACTGCATGTTTATAACATCTAACTGCATGTTTATAACATCCAACTGCATGTTTATAACATCCGACTGCATGTTTATAACATCTAACTGCATGTTTATAACATCTGACTGCATGTTTATAACATCTAACTGCATGTTTATAACATCTGACTGGATCCTGTGTAGTAGAGATAGCATAAGGTAGGCATCACTTTTGTAATGCAACGTGAAGAAGGGCAAACTCCAGATCTGTTATGTAGGACTAGATGTTGATATCCCTCGATAGATACATACTTAAGGCACCGATGAGACTCTGTGGTGTTCAAATGAGCGATGGCATCCTTTGGGTTGTCAAGTGGGCGCCCTCCTTCATGAATGTTTCGCTGATAAGCCCACGACACCTCCAGAGGGTTCAGCAGTGAATCCCACCGTCCCAGGTTCACTCCCTAGATACGATCAGCTCATTTGAACGCCCGGGTCGAGTCCTTTCTCTTCATCCACAGCCACTGGCTCCCCTTTTCAGCAGCCCTGGAGAGGTCCTTGATTGCCTGCCGGTGGGTCTTCCCTCGCACTCCCATCTCCCTGAGTAGCCTGGATGTTGAGGTGGCTACGAACCCTCTGCAGCCTACTTCCACTGGGCGTACCTTCGCTGTCCAGCCTTGTTGTTGGGCATCTGCTGCGAGTTCAGTGTACCTCAGCCTCTTCCGCTCGTAGGCCTCCTCCACTGCACCCTCCCAGGGCACAGTGAGCTCGATGATGTAAACGAGCTTGAGCGAGGCTGACCACAGCACAAGGTCTGGTCGCAGGTTGGTGGCTGCGATCTCAGCTGGGAAGCAGAGTTTCTTGTCCAAGTCTGCCAGCAGCTTCCAGTCCCGTGCTCTGCCCAGCTGCCCAGTGTCTGGTCTTATGGTGGTGAGGCTGGCTTGACCCTTGCCCTCCCGAACAAATGCTGCTGGCTGCCGCCGGGATGACGGGGGAGGAAGGGCGTTCACACTTGTCCGTTGACTTTCCAGCACTGCTGCAAGACACCTTAGCACCTGGTCGTGCCGCCAGGTGTAACGGCCTTGGGTGAGGCTGGTCTTGCATCCCACTAAGATGTGCTTCAGTGTTGCTGGACTTTGACATAGAGGGCACTTGGGGTCTTCGCCATACCACTGGCTTAGGTTTGCAGGAGAAGGCTGCATGTTTATAACATCTAGCTGCATGTTTATAACATCTAGCTGCATGTTTACATCTGACTGCATGTTTATAACATCTAACTGCATGTTTATAACATCCAACTGCATGTTTATAACATCCAACTGCATGTTTATAACATCTGACTGCATGTTTATAACATCTAACTGCATGTTTATATCATCTGACTGCATGTTTATAACATCTAACTGCATGTTTATAACATCTGACTGGATCCTGTGTAGTAGAGATAGCATAAGGTAGGCATCACTTTTGTAATGCAACGTGAAGAAGGGCAAACTCCATACACACACACACAAACACTTACACTGGTTCTGCAGCTGCATCCTGTGTGGCTGAGAACAGAAGGCTCACCATGCTTGTTTACTTACACACACACATAAGTAACTACTCTTGTTGTTTGTCAAGAGGGGGAAGCCAGAGTCATTTAGCAGAGTGTTAGCCAAAGCACCGGAGCGAGTCTTCCGGGTCTTCCGAGTCTTCCTTCGACTTGTGTGTGCTTGGACATCATCTGTGTCTGGACCCTCCGTGTCTGAACCCTTCAAGTCAGGAACATACTCTTCTTCCGTCATCTCAATGCTGCTGATGGAATCTTCTGAGTAGCCAGGTGATTCTCTGGAAAGCTATAAATAAAACAATCAGTTAGCAATGATTGAATGGATTGATTACTTTCAGAAGAATGTTTAAAAGGTACTGCTATACCTCCTCTTGGACAGGGAAAGCGTCCGCCTTCTCAACTGTCTGATCATTCTTGAGGGGGTCTGTGTTCTCCTGATCCTTCACCTCCTTGTCTGTCTTCTCCTATATCACACATGAAATGACAAAATGCATGTTGATGACATCACATAGAAACAAACACAGGAAGAAGGAAGGAAGGAAAACAGAATTCAGACAGTGTGTGTCAGGTGCACTCAGGGATGCAAATATCTATGGTACTAACTTTGAGCAGGGGATGGGTACGGGGACCCCACAGTGCTGGATCCGATATGTGTGTCAGCTGCAGTGGGTACGCGGACGGCACAAGGGTGCTCATCATGTGTGCGAGTTCCTGGTTGTGATTCGGTAACAGAAGAACAAAGGAGATTTAAAAATAATAAACATTGATTGATGTTATGCTGCTCTGTTGAAAATGTAATGTATATAATTTAATTATTCGATAAGTTTGTGCTCTAGTGTGATGGCAATTTTTAAATGTCCAAAATTCTCGACTATCCCTTTAATATAGATTAGATTATAGATAGTATAGTATTGTTTAGTGTAGTACAGTACAGAATGCGACCTGATAAACGTATCACTTACCTTCACGCAGGACTATGTCAAAATAGTAGATCCTGTAAGAGACAAAATAAACATTATTTTAAAGCTACTCCTATCAATCTATCAAAACTGTCACGCCCTCCACCTTGCTCCCCCCTCTGGCTGTGTGTGTTAGCGTGCTGCAGGCTCCAGTTGATTCTTCATTCATTCCACCTGCTGTGGCTACACAACTGTGGATCATCCCATCACCATGCAGTGTACCTACCCCGGCTTCCCAACCACTCTTCGCCAGATCAATTTTTACACTCACTTCAGTTGCACTCTTGGATCCCTTTATTGACTCTGTGACCTGGTTGCTAATAGATATCTCTGTTCACCAGTTTCCCCCTCCGGTCCTGCCTGCCTGCTCCCCTGCCTGTCTGTGTCTGCCTGCCTGACTACCCCGCCTAGCTGACCAGCTAGCCCCTTCCCCTTACACCTGCCTTGCCCGCCTACCTGTGCCACCCCTGTGCTGTTATTAAAACCCCATTCATTAAAACCCCATAAGCAGAATTTTCAATAACTCACCAAAGCAAAGTTGCTGCCACGGTCAGGGCTAGCCCCAGGCAGCAGCTTCCCAGTATTAGGCCTACTGCTGTGTTTACTTGCATTTGTCCTGTCAAGCAAAATGCACATCAGGAACCCAGTGAGTGACAATTCTGGAAGTTGATTACACAAAATTAAATAATCAGTCATTTTATGCCGTATGTCCAGGGCTGCACGCACGCCGCACTGGGCAGCCTAGTCACCTTTGATACTTTGAATTACGACTGTAGGCTACATTAAGATGTTTATTTCAATTGCATTAATCGGATTTGAGGATGTAATTGGCTTTTGATGCCTATTTGAACGGACTGCATCGATCAAACAGCTCTCCATGAGAGAGAAACCATAAAAACAACCATGGAAAAAGTACTGTCATTGTCCAAGGTATATTACAATGATATATTTGATCTATTGCTTGACCTGTACTCCCATGTGAAGGACTATGAGAGTCAAACAGGCAGGAGTGTCCTTCCAGCATTACAGACAGTTTACCAGTCAGCAGCTCCTGCAGTCAGGTACATAGACCTCTCAGAGAGAAAGGCCTCCCTGCTCCTAGAAGTGCTGAAACTCCAACCAGAGAAGAAACCAGTAGAGCTGAGGGGCTGGTCAGATGAAGAGAGTGAAGTGAGGAGTTTCCTTCAGTGTCTGCCCTACATCTCACAGCTCAGGTGAGTGGGTTTATTAAAGTAGTTCTTACTTTGTATGTGAAGTGCGGCATTAAAAGTTTCTAACAACTTTGCCACAATTTAGCATTTACATTTGAATTAGACAGACCAGTCTCAGGAGTGAATTCATTTGTTTGTTATTGTTTCACTGATTAGATCACTTGTGGAATTATACTTGACAGCCATTATTCTATATTGAATACCGTGGCTGTGCTTTGATGTGTTATAGCTAGTCATCAGGTGGTCAAGTCACCTTTCCTTTGGAGTTCTTGAATTTTAATAAATTCCTAATCAATTGATTGCGAAATCCAAAGGTTGCCATTTTTGGATGGGCACTCCCAGAACAATCTACAATTGGTTTGAGGTGTTTTGACCCAATATTGGCAGAGTTATTGATCAGGACAGCCATATCTCCATAGGGTTTTTGAGTTCTTGAATTTTAATAAATTCCTAATCAATTGATTGCGAAATCCAAAGGTTGCCATTTTTGGATGGGCACTCCCAGAACAATCTACAATTGGTTTGATGTGTTTTGACCCAATATTGGCAGAGTTATTGATCAGGACAGCCATATCTCCATAGGGTTTTTGAGTTCTTGAATTTTAATAAATTCCTAATCAATTGATTGCGAAATCCAAAGGTTGCCATTTTTTGATGGGCACTCCCAGAACAATCTACAATTGGTTTGAGGGGCATTGGCCCAATATTGGCAGAGTTATTGATCAGGACAGCCATATCTCCATAGGGTTTTTGAGTTCTTGAATTTTAATAAACTCCTAATCAATTGATTGCGAAATCCAAAGGTTGCCATTTTTTGATGGGCACTCCCAGAACAATCTACAATTGGTTTGAGGTGTTTTGACCCAATATTGGCAGAGTTATGGATCAGGACAGCCATATCTCCATAGGGTTTTTGAGTTCTTGAATTTTAATAAATTCCTAATCAATTGCGAAATCCAAAGGTTGCCATTTTTTGATGGGCACTCCCAGAACAATCTACAATTGTTCTGGCATTGGCCCAATATTGGCAGAGTTATTGATCAGGACAGCCATATCTCCATAGGGTTTTTGAGTTCTTGAATTTTAATAAACTCCTAATCAATTGATTGCGAAATCCAAAGGTTGCCATTTTTTGATGGGCACTCCCAGAACAATTTACAATTGGTTTGAGGTGTTTTGACCCAATATTGGCAGAGTTATTGATCAGGAAAGCCAAATCTCCATAGGGTTTTTGAGTTCTTGATTTTTAATAAATTCCTAATCAATTGATTGGGAAAAATAAAGGTTGCCATTTTTGGAGGGCCACTCCCAGAACAATCTACAATTGGTTTGAGGTGCATTGGCCCAATATTGACAGAGTTATTGATCAGGACAGCCATATCTCCATTGGGTTTTTCACTACTTTTACCACACTTTTACCACGGTCCCTAAAATGCCGAATGTGAATGTCTGTTGAATGTCGAATATAAAAACAACTTTACCACGGTCTGGTACCGAGTGTGTCTCTGCGGTGTCTCTCCGCGGTGTCTCTCCGCGGGTGTGTGTGTGTGTGAGTGTGTCTCCATCTCTCCAGGCACCCGTCACTGCCAGTGACTCACTGGGGTGTGTGTGAGAGGGAGAAACACGGTGGCTCGCGTGGGGAACAGTCTTTTGGCGCCATACGTTGTTGTGAATTAATATTGACGTGTAAAAGTCTAGGGCGCGAATATAAGACGATGCAACTTTTTCCGACTTTTTTCCGGGGAAAAAACCCCGTCTTATATTCGGGTCAATACGGTAAGTGGAATTTGATAATTTCCCACGGCACATCTGATGATCTCTCACGGCGCACTAGTGTGCCGCTGCACAGTGGTTGAAAAACACACTAACATTGTCATGTTTATTTTATATCATGTTCTTATATCACTATTTGCACTTCTGGTTAGATGCTAAACTGCATTTATGTGTCTAGTACTTGTGCTCTGCAATGACAATAAAGTTGAATCTAATCTAATCTATGGACCTCAGTGTTCCTGTATAGAAGCCTATAGCTGGTCACTATGCGCCTCAGTGTTCCTGTATAGAAGCCTATTCGGTTGTTAAGCAATTTCCGGGCAATTTCCGGGTCCAAATAAAAAAATCCCTGCACCAGAGTACCAGTGTACTAAAGCGGTAGAATGACAGTTCACAGCCCCGCGGTGGTGTAGCGGTCTAAGCACTAGCCACTAGTGCAAGCTGCCCACCGGGGACTGGGATCGAATCCCGGTCTCGCCAGACCCGGATATGGCCGAGGCACACAGGGAGCGGCATATTGAGCGGCCGCTCCAGAGGGCGGTATAGGACTATTTCCGGACAAGGATCCGTCGCGCAACAGCGCCCCCGGGGTGCCGGAATAACGGTGCTGGGCTCGAGGAGCCAGTCAGCTAGTCTGCCTGGCTGCCGGCCACAGGGTCGTGCGGCGGATCCTACGCAATAGGCAGGGGATAATTGGGTTGGGTTCAATTGGATACCAAAATTGGGTGAAAAAGGGATAAAATCTGAAAAACAATAAATAAATAAAAAGAATGACAGTTCACTCGGATCTATTCATACAACAAGGGACACAGCACTTTCCTGTTTTTCCCATATTTGTCAGCGTCTTTGAGCCTTGGAAAAGCGCTATATAAATATAATTTATTATTATTATTATTATTATTGCGGCATTTCAAAGACAGCGCCTCAGCCAACTTTGGACCCGGAAACACGTTAACAACCGGATAGCTGGTCACTAAGCACCTCAGTGTTCCTATATAAAAGCCTATAGCTGGTCACTAAGCACCTCAGTGTTCCTGTATAGAAGCCTATAGCTGGTCACTATGCACCTCAGGGTTCCTCTATGGAAGCCTATAGCTGCCAACATCTTCTCTTACTGTCACACGGACAAGCCTCCGTAGAGTGCGGACTCTCCATCAATCGGCAGATTGAAGTGGAGAACTTGAAAAATTCATATGTAGCATAGAGCTGTGTAGTTGACTACATAAATCGAAGTTGTTATTATTATTACTATTATTATTATTATTATTATTATTATACAAGCTGTGGGTGGCATACATAATGTGGGCATTGACAGACCACTGCTGATGTCAGTGGCATCTAGATAGCAGAGGTACTGTATGTGACACATACAGTACATACTGTATGTGATCAAGAAGAACAGAGACAGCAAAGAGCAAAATAATAATCAGAATAATAATCAGAAATAGGAAAGACCTCATAGATTAAATAGATGAACTTAAAGAGAAGAGAAGAAGACTGACAGATGACATAAATGCTCTCGAGACCTCAGCAGACGAATTTGCACTCAACGCAGAGAGCACAGGCAACCTCACTCTTATTGCCAAGTCCAATAGCCTGAGAAAGAGTACTAAAGATAAAAGCACAAATAGCTGAAATAGAAACACTACTCAATGAAAAAGTGAATGAACTGAAAAGCAAAGCGGAAAAAGGGCAGGGCATAGCAGCAAAAAGCAAGGGTTGGGCACTGTTTTAACCGTTTGAGAAAGGGCAAAACACTACTCAATGAGTAAGTGATTGAAAAAAAAAAGAAAAAGGAAATGAACTAAAGAGGCCAACAGCAATTGGAAAATGGTTGGGGAAATGTTTTATTTATTGTGATCCAATTCATTTTCATCTAATCTTTTATTGTTGCAAAATGTTTTATTGATGGTCATGTCTTTTTATTTATTTATCCATTCAATCAGTCATGTTCATGAAAAAAAGGTCATGTTTTTGCTCTGCAACGTGTTGTGTGTTAAGCTGGTGCTAATTAAATAAACAAGGAGTTACTTAGGTCTTTAACTCGTGAATAAGTCTCTGTCTCTATTGCTCAACTTACACAATGTATTATTTTGCTGTGCTGTGTTAAAGAAGGCAAGAGACCATGTAGTCTGCCATCACTGTAACACAGCACAATTGAGAAGTGTTCACACATTCAAGCCTCTCTCTCTTTTTAATTGGTGTCTGTGAGGTTCTGTAAAGCCTGCTAGTTCTCTTTCTAAACATTCTCGGTGTTGTAGTTTAACAGTACGGTAATTAATCTTGATCTGTGTCTCAAACTATGCTGTAAACGGTCCTTGGATTTGAGGGAATTGTGCCTGGAAAGTCCTTTAGAAGGTCTGGGAACCCTGGCCAGTCCTGTATGCAAGCCTATAACTGGTCACTGCACTTCCTCTATGTAGGCTTATTGTCTGATATGGTCATTTTCTCTTATTCAGAGAGTGGTTGAACATGATGCCAGTGCTGCTCCACTTGAATACATATTCATTGATGTGGCAGGATTCAACCTGACAAGGACCAGGCGGTGGGGGAGGAACATCATTGGCAACCATGCCATCGTCGATATCCCTGGCCTGCGTGGGGGGGGGAAATGTATGCAGACATTGGTCACCGTTGGGGTCATCTATTACCATGCCCAACTTGGTCCCTACTCCCTACAACACTGCCCGTCTGCTAACCTTCCTTGATGCACTCAACATCCTCACAGGAAGAGGGCCCAGAGCAGCCCAACTATGTTGTCATTTGGGTTGATGTAAGTTTCCACTGGGCTGCCCTGGTCCACAACTGGTTTGCTAACAGAACATTTTCAGTTCTCTTCCTCTCACAATATTCCAATATTTCTAAACCCGATCAAAGAGTTATTTTCACCGTGGCGGGTTAGGGTTGGCCACAGAGAACATCGCAGGCGATGTTTGCCCTGATCAGGATGTGGACTGATTTACATGTAGATCTGTTTCACTGCATATTATATATATACAGTACAGGTGCTGGTCATATAATTAGAATATCATCAAAAAGTTGATTTATTTCAGTAATTCCATTCAAAAAGTGAAACTTGTATAATGTATACATTCATTCCACACAGACTGATATATTTCAAGTGTTTATTGCTTTTAATTTTGATGATTATTACTGACAACTAATGAAAACCCCAAATTCAGTATCTCAGAAAATTAGAATTACTTAAGACCAATACAAAAAAAGTTTTTTTTAAAAATGTTGGCCAACTGAAAAGTATGAACATGGAAAGTATAAGCATGTACAGCACTCAATACTTAGTTGGGGCTCCTTATGCCTGAATTACTGCAGCAATGCGGCGTGGCATGGAGTCCATCAGTCTGTGGCACTGCTCAGGTGTTATGAGAGCCCAGGTTGCTCTGATAGTGGCCTTCAGCTCTTCTGCATTGTTGGGTCTGGCGCATCGCATCTTCCTCTTCACAATACCCCATAGATTTTCTATGGGGCTAAGGTCAGGCGAGTTTGCTGGCCAATTAAGAACAGGGATACCATGGTGTGTGCAGGTGCCAAGTCCTGTTGGAAAATGAAATCTGCATCTCCATAAAGTTGGTCAGCAGCAGGAAGCATGAAGTGCTCTAAAACTTCCTGGTAGACGGCTGCGTTGACCCTGGACCTCAGAAAACACAGTGGACCAACACCAGCAGATGACATGGCACCCCAAACCATCACTGACGGTGGAAACTTTACACTGGATTTCAAGCAACGTGGATTCTGTGCCTCTCCTCTCTTCCTCCAGACTCTGGGACCTTGATTTCCAAAGGAAATGCAAAATGTACTTTCATCAGAGAACATAACTTTGGACCACTCAGCAGCAGTCCAGTCCTTTTTGTCTTTAGCCCAGGCGAGACGCTTCTGACGCTGTCTCTTGTTCAAGAGTGGCTTGACACAAGGAATGCGACAGCTGAAACCCATGTCTTGCATACGTCTGTGTGTGGTGGTTCTTGAAGCACTGACTCCAGCTGCAGTCCACTCTTTGTGAATCTCCCCCACATTTTTGAATCGGCTTTGTTTCACAATCCTCTCCAGGGTGCGGTTATCCCTATTGCTTGTACACTGTTTTCTACCACATCTTTTCCTTCCCTTCGCCTCTCTATTCATTTGCTTGGACACAGAGCTCTGTGAACAGCCAGCCTCTTTAGCAATGACCTTTTGTGTCTTGCCCTCCTTGTGCAAGGTGTCAATGGTCGTCTTTTGGACAACTGTAAGGTCAGCAGTCTTCCCCATGATTGTGTAGCCTACAGAACTGGACTGAGGGACCATTTAAAGGCGTTTGCAGGTGTTTTTTAGTAAATTAGCTGATTAGAGTGTGGCACCAGGGGTCTTCAATATTGAACCTTTTCACAATATTCTAATTTTCTGAGATACTAAATTTGGGGTTTTCATCAGTTGTCAGTAATAATCATCAAAATTAAAAGCAATAAACACTTGAAATATATCAGTCTATGTGGAATGAATGTATACATTATACAAGTTTCACTTTTTGAATGGAATTACTGAAATAAATCAACTTTTTGATGATATTCTAATTATGACCAGCACCTGTATATTCTTTTGTGGGCCTATGAAAAACTTTTGTTTTGCAGTCAGTTCAGTCAGCTGAACATTTTACTGTATTATAGTAACTATTTACTGTATTATAGTTGCTTTTACCTTTTTGTATTGGGCATTGATTTCATCATTACATCCCCAGAAAGACAGTCTAAACATTTTCTTACTGTAGTCTTTTTAATTTTTCTTACTTCATTTTGCCAAAATAGGTATGGTTTGTGTATGTCAGAATGTTGCAGTATCAACTATATGTTTACCGTATGACTTTGGGAAGCTGGGCTGTGAGTTTAGCCCAATTGGAGCTCATTGGCTAGACGAATGTGTATATTCTGATACAGTGACTTTCAATGCAATCTGTATATGATATATTCACAGTATTGTATTACAACATGGCAACATTGTTGGAGAGATATTACTTTTAAACACATTTCATAATCCCTGCAGATGTTTCAAGTCCATTGTCTGCTGTGGTGGAGTGAATGTCACTTGTAATGAAGCCTACTGTAGTGGTGCTGCAGGTGGTGTGCTGCTCTCTGTCTGGGCCACATGTTCAGACACTACCTCATTATTGAACTGTCCATTACCTGAAATGCTCACATTCATAACCACCATGTTCCACTGTTCAAACAGTAATTAACTCAGTAATGAACAGAGGACCACTGTGCCTCCTTTATGATCCCCAGACTCATTTGCATGTTAATTATCATTAGCGGCGGGGGGAAACAAGCCCTATCTGCTAAATTAGCGACTTCATCATTTTTACACCAACAGATGTTATTAGCCTCAGGACTGTAGTAAGTCAGATTAGGGCGTTGTTACCTCCATTGCCATTGTTTTGGACAGCTCTGAGGTCAGAATTATTAAATTAAGACATTTTTCCCTCCTCCTTTTGTTAACATTGCTCTGGTGCAGTGGAAGCAGCCTGTGATCCACACCTCAGTTAAGAGTTCTGCTGTTGTGGCACTTGGTCAAAAAATATTGTTCAAGATAGGCCTACATTGCATAATCTCTAAATGTGTCTACATTTATTGTAACTGTATGACATTTAATTAGCTATAATGTATGCCCATAGGTAAATTGACTTGTCTTGATAATTACCTCAAAATGAGTAAACCGGGTGTTAATGGTTCATACCAGTAGAGGGCGGCAAAATATAGTTTTAGGAAACCATGCAACTGTCAGACAGAGAGATGGCAATTTGAATTCAATGTCCAATCCCTTTTGAATGAGTACACGAGCTAAGCCAATATGCCAGACCATGCAAGTCTAAGGGCCGGTTTCACAGACAAGGCTTAAACCTAATCCTAGACTAAAAAGTGTCTTCAATGGAGATTGTACATTGCTAGTGTGATTTAGTCTAAGACTAGGCTTAAGCCTTGTCTGTGGAACCGGCCCTAAATGTACCCCACTGGATATTCTACAATTGGTTATTTTGTGAGTAAAATCAACAAAATATCTATAGGCCACAACAGAATTAATACAGAAATAATTCATGCACCTTTGTGTTTCTAATGCAGTAGTAGGCCTAGACCATAACAATAACACAGGCACATGAAGTAGGCTTAGCTTTATGGAAAATAAATCACAACATCTGCTTTAATTGAATAGACTGTTCATTTATTTATACACATTTGTTAAGGAAGTACTGCAGGCAGGCACATGCATTTAAGTGTTACAATTGCTTGTGTTTGAATCTTTGACGTGACACAGGTAGGCTAATCATCAATGTAAATTCCAGGTGAGGGTAATCGACAGCATGACTCAAAACAATTGTATGCCTTCTCAGATGCTTAAAAAATATCTGATTGTAATTGGCTGTTTATAAGTCAGTGACTGTAGGTATCAATAATTAATTTATCCAGACTCAGTGAATTTGTGGACATTGGGATAATTGAAGTTTCCCATTAATGAAAAAGCTGCAGTAATGAAAAAGCTGCACCAATGATGACGAAAATGAAAACCCTTTGCGCAACACCGACCCGCCAAATGGGAGACATGGGTGATAATTTTTATTTAAATTGAATTATAGGTCCAGTTTTGAACTGTAATTGAAATATCTAATTCCATTTTCTTAACATTTTCTAATTGGCGCAAATAGGCCAGCAGTGTGAACAACACAACTCCTGCCCCTCCCAGTTAGATCTAAGAGCTACACATTTTTTCCTACTCATTCTACTGAAATTCTCAACTTAAATTATACAGTTGATTTCTGTAGTGTAATTGACATCTTTAAAAGATGAAACAATCCAACCAAGTCACACATTCTATAAATAATGTCATACTATGGCATATTCTGTCCAGCTGCCACCCAGGTAAAAGTGGAATAAGTATGACTATTATGAGACCACCTAAATTGATGTTGTAGTGGACCATGCAGTGTCAAAATACATGGGTTTTACTGCGTATTAAATCTGCTATGTTATAGTCAAACAGATAAATACAGTAGGTGATTTCGGTACTGGTTCATACATTGCAATTGAGCATTGGCCATGTTCAATATTGCAGGGAGCAGAAAAGGCTCCAACACACGATGGTACACCAATCAGTGATACCTTTCTAAACTCTTTCATGCCTACACATACAACATTTTGAAAAAAGTTAAATGAATAATGATTCTCTTTCAGTTGACTCGGTTCGACCCTTCACTATGGGACACACTCTTGTGTACCTTTCACTTAAAACCCCTATTCAGTCCTGCCTGGTACAGGCCGGTGACGCTTGCAGGGAGAGAGCCCAGACTATCACCCGTCCCAATAAAGGGACGCAAGCAGCAGCCATTTCATCCTAGCCACTCTTCACTTGCTGGCTGTCTGAAGTGTATTGTAGTTGTTTTCTTGTAGCTGGCTACAACTTCACTTAAAAGGTCCAAAGGGGAATGGACTCACAATTGTTTCTGGTGCTGCCTCTTGTCCGACACCGCAAATCCATTTTGGGGGTTGTATTATTATTAGGGAGGATTTGTTGTTGTTTGGAACTTCAAACTGATTTTCGCTGCGGAGGCCAGAGGTGGCAGATTTCCAACCATTCTGCTTATTTAACTGTTCCACTGAGAATTGTGAACTGTAATTCACATCCATTGTTTTTATATTAGAGGTGGCTAATGTTAGCTGAAGTTGGCTATTTTAACCAATCTGAACCATGGAATACAGTTTCCCCTGGCCCATAGACTACTGGAAACACCTGACTAAAAGGTGTAAACAAGACAACTATCCCTTTAAGTCTGAGCTAGCAGGCTAACACAAGAAGGTCTGTAGCTAGCTTGTGTGCTCATAATTCTATTGAATTGTTGGAACCCCTGCTAGCTCGACGATAATTTCAATAACATAGGTTCCTTGTGTAGGTTACAGACTTATAGTTTTCAGACTACTTGAGCACCTTGTGAGAAATAGTGCCCTGTTTGCTGGGCACGTGGGCTAGTATGCATTTGTAGTACTAGGCTGGGCACGTAGTACTAGGACTGCTTAGTTTAGGAAAATCCTATACCGGTAGTTACCTCGTATAATGAACCTAGGTCTCTAGTTTGAGCTTCACTTAACACTGGTACGGTTGTTTAGCAGGCATGTTCGTTGTTGCTACAATTTGAGCTCATGGTTAATTCGCTCAGATGTGACACTTCATCACAAATGAGATGGGGCTGTTTTAATATACATTCAAACATGGCACTGCCATGTCCGCCTCAAACTCAATGGGACTTCATACGTTAATAAAGTTTGAATATTGAAATGAAAAAGAATGTAAACACCAATGCATTTTTTATAATTGAAGTGTACTTTTAGTGTACAGCACACAGAAATATGCTAGTAGTGACACCCTTCTAATATACACTGGTCAAAACAATTAAGGGAACACTTAATCATCACAGTATAACACCAAGTCAATTAAACTTCTGGGATATCAATCTGTCCAGTTAGGAAGCGTAAACGATTGTTAATCAATTTCACCTGCTTTGGTGCAAATGAAAGTGACAACAGGTGGACAGGAGAGGCAACATCAAGACAACCCCCCAAAAAGGAAATGGTTTTGCAGGTGGTGGCCACAGACCATTTCTCTCTCCTTATCCTTCCTGACTGATTTTTCTCTAGTTTTGCATTTTACTAGTGCCCTTGTCACTACTGGTAACATGAAGCGGTACCTGCAGCCCATTCTGGTTGCACAGGTAGTCCAGCTCCTCCAGGATGGCACATCCATACGTGCCGTCCTCCAGGATGGCACATCCATACGTGCCGTCCATGTGTCTCCCAGCACAGTCTCAAGAGCGTAGAGGAGATACCGGGAGACGGGTCATTACGCGAGGAGAGCTGGACAGGGCCGTAGAAGGACAACAACCCAGCAGCAGGACCGGTATCTGCTCCTTTGTGCGAGGAGGAACAGGAGGAGTACTGCCAGAGCCCTACAAAATGACCTCAAGCGGGCTACTCGTGTGCATGTTTCTGAACAAACTGTCAGAAACAGACTCCATGAGGGTGGCATGAGGGCCAGAAGTCCACTAGTGGGACTTGTGCTCACAGCCCAGCACCGTGCAGCTCGATTGCCATTTGCCAGAGAACACCAGAATTGGCAGGTTCACCATTGGCGCCCCGTTCTCTTCACAAATGAGAGCAGGTTCACACTGAGCACATGTGACAGACGTGAAAGAGTCTGGAGACGCCGTGGCGAACGTTATGCTGCCTGCAACATCATCCAGCATGACCGGTTTGGCGTGTCAGTGATGGTTTGGGGAGGCATATCCTTCAAGTGTTCCCTTCATTCCTTTGAGTAGTGTACTTCATACTGTTTAACACTTTGAATATGACTAACATTACATTCTTATTGTGTTGAAGTAAATGTCAGATAATTCAGATTTAAGTACACATTATAGATTAAGAGGGGTGAATTTAACATTTCAAGTTTACTTAATATGTAAATGTTCAAATTGTAGTATATCAAATGCAACTTAAATATAAAGGTATATACAATATTAAATATTATATATAATTTAAATATGCATGATCACACACTATTTCCTCAGTAGCGCAGTGGTTTGTGAATGAAACAATTGTTTTAGATTATTGTAATGGTTTAATGGATGAAAAAAAAAACATCCTTGCAATCATTCAGGGAATTCACTTCTGTGTTTACACTGAGTGAACTGGTAAATATACATGTAACTTTAGAGGCATTACTTATCAAATGGAAACCTGACATAGGATTTTCAATAACTTTCTGCTTTGAGCTCACTCTTTCTGTACCAGCTGTGTGCGTTTGCGTGTCGGCGGATAAGAAGCTAGAAGGGTGATAAAACTGAATCATCAATTTTATTCACATTCATGTGTGACATCTGTAAAAGCAACTGCACAGATGTCAAGCTGAATACATGAAAACGTAATGGCTTTACTGAAGCATAAAGATCCATGTTGATATTATGCATTTGTACCTCCTCCGATGTGGCCACTTACCGGTGGACACCAGCAGGTGTGAGGCTTCTCATCCAGCTCTAAACCTTACATGAGCTAATGTTGAACAAATGTCACCTTTCAACTTCTCCCTCACACTCTCTTTGTGCTGCAGAATCCCCTGCCTGGCTCTCTCTGCCTGACTCTCTCTGCCTGACTCTCTCTGCCTGACTCTCTCTGCCTGGCTCTCTCTGCCTCTGGTGTGACCCGGCTCCATCTGTTAGCGTGTTCAGGGTTAAGAGGGCTGTGTGTGTCACACATGTTGTTGGCCTCAGGGGGCGGTGGAACAGTTTTGGGGTGAGAGAAAACGAGATGGACACAGTGCTGGACTATGTGGGTAGACATACAGACCGTAGAAGTTCAAATGGAGTTGAGCTTGTGCAATGTGTGATATCATTATGCTTGCATCATATTGGAAAAGCCCTACACAGATGCAACAAAAAAAGTCTTCATCATTTTGATGAACAATGTTATCTTCTTTGGTACGGTTTCTGTGTGGAGGACAGCGATGATTGAGTTTGGAAGCATTTCCACTGTTATCCATCAGTGTATTAGAGGCATTGCTACAACTTTTAGCAGTAAGAGGTTAGGTATTGTTACTTGTTGAAGAGGACAAGGCTACTGCTGGGAAATGTAGTTTGGACGTGATGCAGGGCAGGAGCTCTTACTGGCCCTAATGCAGCAGCTGTGTCAATACGCGTGAACGTCGCCCCTCGCGAGCCGTGCAGTGGGGCTGAAGACCATGACTCAGTGGTGCCAACAGGACTGACGTCAGGCCAGACCTCCTCCTCCTCCTCCGGCCCCGCGCCTCTCACCCCAGGGTGTGCTAGTCACCCCTTCTAATGAAACCATCAGATCAAGATCGGATTCGCTTACTTAAAAAAACACCCTATACAGTGTGAATGGAACTGAATTGGTAATGTTGTGTTAGTCCCTTTGAATATATTCACTTGTCTCTTGACTTTGTACAGTATTATTGGCTGTTGAGATCCCATTGTTATAATTTGGTAATTTACAATTCCCATTTGAAGTTTTATTTGGCTTTTACATGCGCGTATGTAATTCCACTTTTTTAGTTCTTGTTTCATTCTTTTTTATACGATCTACCACTCAGTACGTCTGATCTTTATTAGTTTCAGTCCGGAGCACTTGGCTCTCGGAGCATTCTGCTGTTCTCACTTTGATCTAACGGGCCGTCTGTCGTAGGGCAGGGATTTGGTAGCTCCGCTCAGTGTTTTTACAACCTAGATCTGGTGCTGGGGCAGAAGGCAGACACACTTGCATTCGCATCACCTCAGTGGAAATGGACACACCAGGACATCAGAAAAAAAGGGGGGGGGGGGGGGGGTAGGGCTTTGGCTGAGGGGGGGGGACAGGGTGGCACTGCACTATTGCACCCCGATTGACGAGTAAAAAAGCCTTTATCTGCGCAGGCTTTGCCAGCCGCCAGCAGGCTTGCTGATGTCATCATCACCCGGTGTGTGTGTGTGTGTGTGTGTGTGTGTGTGTGTGTGTGTGTGTGTGTGTGTGTGTGAGTGAGATGGGGCGGACTCTTCCCGTGTGGGCACCGGGGACAAAGTGCTCTTTATGCGGTGTGCCGAGCTCCAAGGCAGAAACATTGTTCAGCAGTAAAACATTCTGTAACCAAAACCACATGTTCCAGAGTGGCTGGACAGACAGACTCAGGCCCTCGCTCCACATAGCAGAAGGGGAGCTGTTGCCCTATTGGGGACTCTAGGGCTCTTGGACTCCAGTGCCACACTGTTGTTCAACATTGACCATTTCATATGTATCAGGAAACCCAAATGAAGAACAGATTGTCTCGCAACAATGCTGTAAGGAAAAGGGTAGGGGAAGAAAATAACACTTTTGGCTCAATATATTTTAAGCACAATTGAACATGTCGCTTACTGCTGAATGTTTTGACAAGTTGAAGATATATTATTTTCTTTAACAGATGTTAAAAGCCTGTTTTCTTTTTTTTCTTTTTCTTTTTTTTGGGGGGGGGTGTTCACCACAATGCGCTTTGATTATCAACAGAATGAAATGCTTCCTTGTCTGTCAGTTTTCAGAGGCTTTAATTCTATATCGCTTTGGCCTTTGAATTCTCTGAGGTACTTCAAGGTCAAACCAAATGAATGACTTCACAGAAACAACACATTCCTTTTTAACAGATAAAGAAATGGTACAGTTTGGCTGTGATAGACCCTGGGGTACTTTGGGGGAAGTATGTCTTTTATTATTCCTGTCTGAGCACCAGGTTTGATTCAGATTGTTAGAAACGTGTCTGTCCCCAATTCCCACACCGTGTCCTGTCGTGGTGCTACTGTCTCTGTCATTACTGACATGATCCGGGAAGTAGCCATGTCGTTCCCTTCGGCGGAGTCGCTCATTCTACCTGTTGGTACAAACGACACCGGTAAATTACGTTCCGAGCAGCTGAAGGACGACTCACCTCCACCTCAAGAATACAATCTCCGGTCCAACTCCCACGTTTGGCAGAGGCTGTGGTCGCTTCTCCAGATTACTGAACATCAACACCTGGCTTCGCTCCGCATGTCGCGATAACAACATAGAGTTCGTTGACAATTTCGACCTCTTCTGGCAACGCGGTGAACTATTTTCTGTAGACGGACTTCATTTGAACATGGCTGGTGCGCATTTCCTATCTTGCAACCTCTCATACCAGTACTTCACCCCGGTTTCACCAGTCCCGCTCCCTCTGAAACCCTGCTGGTCCCAGACACAACGGTTTTGATTGATTGATTGAAAACTTTATTAGAAGATTTGCAGAAGTAGGTACATGAAAGTACATATTACATACAAGGTCAACTAACAGGATAAAAACCCAAGAAAGCCACTGGCTTATTTCAATTGGGGTCCTTGATTCTCAATTCATCGTTACATGTAAGACAGACAAAAAAAACTAGTACTATCTACAAGATAATACAGACAAATAACTAGTACTATCTACAAGATAAACATACATCCATCATGGGAAGAACAATACAACAAAACATTAGGTATGTACAGCGGGTAGGACAGGTGGGGACATACACCACAGGTGGGGGCGGGGGACAAAACACAAAGTATGTACAGTGGGTAGTTCGGGTCTTTTAATCTGATTTTTGATTTAGAGGGTCCAGTTACGGATTGCAGCCTCCTGTAAATGTTTTTTGAGAGTGGTTTTGAAGGTGGGCAGTGTTTTGCACTCCTTTAAGATTATAGGAAGGGCGTTCCACATTTTTACTGCATAGTTTGCAAACGAGTTTAACCCCTTGTTTGTGGTGCAACGCGGTTGAACGTGGTTCGTGGAGCTTCCTCTGGTATTGTATGTGTGGACGTTGTTCACTTTTTGGAAGTATGTTGACAGGTACTTGGGTGTCTTTGTGGTGTAGCGTATCTTGAAGACCAGGCCCAGTGCAAGCTGCTGCACCCTGTCAACTACTCGTAGCCAACCAAGGCTCAAAAAATGAGCAGCGGTTAGATGTGTCCTAGGGTTGAGGCCTAGCAGAAGCCTAACCAGTTTATTTTGGGCTGTCTGGAGTCTTGTTTTTTGGGCCTTTGTGGTTCTATAGTACCATGATGTTACGGCATAGTCGAAGTGACATTGAATGAGAGCTCCTGATAGTGTCCTCAGTGTGTTTTTACTGACAAGTGAGGATATCCTGTACAAGAATCTAGTTCTATGGTTCACTTTTTTGATTACTTTTGCTGCCATTTTATCTCCGGAAAGATTTGCCTCTAAGATGGAGCCCATGTATGTAATATCCTCTTTTCTTGTGATATTAATGTTACCCACTTTTATTTTGAAATGTACCGCCTTTCTGAGTTTAGATGGGGATCCGTATAGGATGGTTTCAGTTTTACCTAGGTGTATTGATAGTTTATTGTCAGCTAGCCAGATGCAGATTCTACTCAGTTCAGTGCTTAGCGCTTTTTCCACCTGCAATATGTCCCTGTCAGAGACCAGCAGAGCCGAGTCATCCGCGAACAGGAACAAATTGCAATCACATGCTGATGACATGTCATTCACATATATTAGGAACAGTAAAGGTCCCAATATGCTTCCTTGTGGAACGCCGCAGGTCACTGGGAGGGGGGGGGACAGTGTTCCGTTCACACTAACCACCTGTTCCCTCCCCTCTAAGTAGGATTGCATCCAGCTCACCGATGTTCTATCGAACCCAATTGCTTTCAGTTTATCTAACAATATGTGGTGATCTACTGTGTCGAAGGCCTTCTGGAGGTCCAGCATGACCATGCCGCAGTACTTGCCCGAGTCCACCTCATGGTTGATGTGGTCGTTCAAATAGAGAAGGCATGTGTCAGTGGAATGGGATGTTCTGAATCCTGATTGAAATTCATACATCAGATTTTTTTCGATAAGGTACCTATCAACCTGTTCATAAACTATTTTTTCCATAAGTTTCGAGATGGAATTAAGAATAGAAACAGGTCGGTAGTTGCCTGGGTCTAATTTGCTTCCTTTTTTATACAGTGGGGTTACCCTTGCTATTTTAAAGTCAAGGGGGACGTGTCCCTGTTTGATGGAGAGGTTTATTATGTGGGTGATGATTGGGGTAATGGAGGCAGCTGAGTCTTTTAGAAATCTGGCTGGAATATTGTCATGGCCCGTGGCCTTTTCTGAGTGTAGAGCGCCCAGTTTTTTAAACACCTCATCGTTTGACACCATGGAGAGTTTAAAATCATCTTTGCGTACACCCAGTTTATTGTAGAACGCACGGATGTGCTCTACACCATAACGCCCTGAGTGGGGTGGTAGATTGTTAACTAATTTAGTGGCTATGGTTGTAAAGAAAGTGTTTAAGCACTTAGCCACATCCAGCTTGTCTGTAAAGAGAGAATCTCCAGATTTTATGCTGATGTTTGTAGACCTGGTTTTGAGTTTTTGACTGCAACCTAGTTGGCTATTAAGTAGGTGATGGTTCCACTCTGCACTCTGGTTTCCCCTCTGGTCTAGGATCAGCCCACATAGAGCATAATGTATTAGCCAGTGATAGCTTGACGGCTCTGGGGTCAGCCAGTTTTAACAGTAGTAATCAATATATCCCAGGGCCAGTAGTCTATAATGTTCCGGTGCGCGCTTCGCAGGACCGTAGGCTATTACGTGGTGTAATCTAATTAATATAGACAGACAACATACCACACAACATCAATCAGTCACCCATTTCCCTACCCTTACCCTGGCAAGTTTTAAAATGCGTAAAGGACTTGGTACAATTCACTGGAATATCCGTAGTTTGCGTAAAAATCTTGATCACTTGGTTGTATTAATAGAACAAACTTCCCTGATATTGTTGTGTTGGGTGAAACCTGGCTCAGGATGAATGTTGATAGCTCTGACGTGAATATTCAGGATTATAATATCTTTAGAATGGATCGTTTGGGCAGGGGGGGTGGTATTGGTATATATGTTAAGTCACATCTTTCAGTTTCCATTTTACATGCAATTTCAATTCCTGACTGCTTTGAATTTCTGGCTCTGAAAATCCATCATGGCCCAGACCCTCTGACGGTAGTTGGTATCAATGAAGTACTTGTTCTGGGTGATCTCAATATTAACTGGCTGAGTGATATTTCCTCGCAGCTTAAAGATCTTGCTTGCAGCATAAACCTTTCACAATTGATTTTAGAACCAACTAGACCAAACCTCAACGATGACTCGAAATCTACATTATTAGACTTAATTTTAACAAATAAGGCCAGCAAATATACTAGTGGTGTCTTTGACCTGGGAGTCAGTGATCATTGTCCTATTGCCTGTGTGAGAGATGTGAGGTTAAAGAAGACTACATCTCAGGTGATAACCAAGAGGAACTTCAAACGCTTTGATGCAGAGTTGTTCCTGAGGGAGCTGGATGGCTGCGACTGGGGTTGCGTGGGCTCTTTCGATGTCATTGAGGACGCTCTCGAATTCTTTGTATGTACATTTAATTGCGTTGTGGATAGGCACGCCCCTTTTAAAACCACTAGGATAAAAAATAGAGTAGTGCCTTGGTTTACTCATGAGCTATCTACCCTCTTTAATAACAGAAATAGTGCCTGGTCCCGTGCCAGACGTACTGGTGTCCCCCAACACTGGCTGTACTTCAGGCAGCTCAGAAACAAGTGCACTTCAGCTGTAAGGAAGGCTAAATCCGAATTTTTCCTGAATCTGATAACCACCTCATACTCTAACCCTGCCAAATTCTGGAATGCAATTCATTTGACTAAAAATCGTCCTTCCAGTGCTCTGCCCCTTAGTATTAATGTAAATGACTCTGTGATCTCTGATCCTAGCGACATTCGCCTTGCTTTTAATAAACACTTCTCCGAAGCTGGTCACCTATTTGATAGGTTGTACCCTGGACACCCCTCTATGGTGTTTCTGATGATACTGCCCTTGTGGACCGTGTCCCCCTTTTCACCTTTCAACCATTTACTTCCGCGAAGGTCCTCAAGGTTTTAGAAACTATTGACCACAAATCATCCTCTGGTGAGGATAAACTAGACTAATTTTTCATAAAATTGGCTGCGCCAATTATCAGCGTGCCGCTAACTTACATTTTTAATCTTTCCATTTCCTCTGGTGTATTTCCGTTGGTCTGGAAGTCTGCGCGAGTCATTCCTTTGCACAAAGGGGGTGATAGGGCTGATCCGGATAACTATCGACCGATTTCCACTCTCCCATGCCTGTCTAAAGTACTTGAGACCTTGGTCAATTCTCAATTGAAACGCTTTCTATCAAGCCTCTCAATTCTTAGTCCCCATCAATCCGGTTTCAGACCTATCCATAGTACCATCTCTGCTATCACACTTGTAACTAACGACATAGTCTCGGCCTTGGTTGATCAGCACTTGCTTTTAGAACAACTATCCGATATTGGATTGGATTTAGGAGCTTGTGCGTGGTTCCATGAATGAATGAATGAATGGTCTTTATTGTCATTGATATAGTACAGGTACCAAACAACGAAATTTGGGAGGGGGGGGCTCCCCTGGTGCTAAAAAAAACAAAACTAAAAACAAGAAGGGAAAAGAGCTGGTTTACATAAATAAAGGCTATGTACACTATCCACTATACTATACTATACAAATAAAACACTGTGCTGTACTCTATGCTATGCTATACCTATTCTAACATTTCCTATCTCTGAACCTTATGTACCCGAGGGTTGTCATATTGCACATAGTGTTATTGCTCATTTAAAGTGTCGCAGTTTGCAGGTTTGAAATGTTCACAGTTGTGTTTCAGTGTTGCACTTGATTTCAATCTAGTAGCTGCCATCAAATTGTCTAGATTGTCCAGGGCCTAGAACCTAGGTCTTTGCTGTGTTCAGGGCCTGAATGGCCCTGGGGTAGAAGCTGAGCTTCAGTCTGTTTGTCCTTGCGAACATGGTCCTGAACCGCCTGTCCGAGGGCAGCCGAGCAAAGTGTTCGTACCCAGGGTGGGATGGGTCTCTGGAGATCTTGGAGGCCTTCCTGAGGCAGCGTGTGTTGTACAGCTCTTCCAGAGAGGGGAGGGGGGCGCCGGTGATCTTCTGGGCCGATCTCACGACTCTCTGTAGCGCATTCCTCTCTGCGGCTGTGCAGCTGGAGAACCACACGCAGATGCAGTAGGTGAGGATGCTCTCCACTGCGCAGCGGTAGAAGGTCACCAGCATCTCCTGTCCGATGTGGTCTTTCCTGAGGACTCTCAGGAAGTAGAGCCGCTGTTGTGCCTTCTTGATGATGGCTGCTGTGTTGCATGACTACCTTTCCCTCAGGTGTCAGTGTATAAAATCTTCACGTGGCAATTCGGATTTCATAACGGTTACAAAGGGTGTCCCTCATGGTTCGGTGCTGGGCCCTGTACCTTTTACCATCTATATTAATGAACTGGTATCTTCGCTAACCGGTTGCCACGTCCATTTATATGCCGATGATACCATTCTTTATAGTACGGCAGATTCCCCACATGCTGCTACTATCAACTTGCAGCTAGCCTTTAACTCACTGCAAGACACCCTCTCGAGGCATAAGCTAGTCCTCAACTCGAAGAAAACGAAATTCATGTTGTTTACTAGGGCTAGAAATGTGGACCTTACAAAGCTTCTTACATCCACAGTTGACGGCTCCTCCATTGAGAGAGTTACCGACTACAAATATCTTGGGCTGTGGTTGGATGAGAAGCTATCATTCAAAACGCATGTCGACGGCCTCGCCTCCAAACTTCGGCAAAAGGTGGGCTTTCTTTACCGTAATCGGTCTAGCTTCCCTTTGCTTTGTAGGAAGAGAGTTGTCGAGGCGGTATTCCTGTCCGTATTAGATTACGGTGATGTTATCTATAGGCATGCAGCTTCATCTACATTGAAACAACTGGACTCAGTTTATCACTCAGCTCTAAGGTTTATTACCGGGGACAGTTATGACACTCACCATTGCATACTTTATGACAAGGTTGGCTGGCCCTCTCTTTCTCTGAGGCGCAGTTACCACTGGAACCTGTTCGTTTTCAAGGCCATCTGTGGCAAGCTTCCTCCTTATATCTCATCTTTATTGGACTGGAGTCTTGGTACTTATGTGACCAGATCTAATAGTTGGCTTTCTCTTCGGGTTCCGTATGCGCGTTCAGACCTGGGTAAAACAGCCTTTTTTATTGATGCCCCTAATACATGGAACACTCTGCAGCAAACTCTCCGGTTGGAGGTCCTCCCCTCTGCCTCTACCTTTAAACTCTTGGTGCAAAAACTGTATTATACCGATTGCAATTGTCTTTATTTATTTATTTATTTATTTTATCCTGTCTTGCTCACCGTTTGTTTGCCCTTGCTCACTGTTCTATTGTACACTCGACGTCACTGTAAATGAGGGTGACCTCAGTGCCTATCGAGTTTTAAATAAAGGTTTGAAATGAAATGAAAAGGTTGTAATCAAAAACAAATATAAAATATATCCAACCTGCACAGTGGAACAAAATGTCTCTTGAAATCTAATGAAAAAAATTATGTAAGGGATGTAAAACGTTCCCCTTAGTTACACCATATCGTTTTTAAACTCCTTTCTCCTCAGTCACTTCAGTTTCTTTCTGGTAACAAAGGTAAGTATTTATTTAGGCTTGACCGCTAATGGGGAATAAATGAAACAGGGGGCATTTTCTGAGGATAAGTGGGAGATATTCCCAGCTCCTCGCCACAGCTTGACCCTTGACCCACAACACACACACACACACCACCTGACAGCACCACCTAACAGTACCACCTGACAGCACCACCTGACAACACCACCTGACAGCACCACCTGACAGTACCACCTGACAGTACCACCTGACAGGTATCAGAAGATCCAGACATCAGACAGTACCACCTGACAGCACCACCTGACAACACCACCTGACAGGTATCAGAAGGTCCAGGGAAATTATAATAATGTTGAGGGCTGCTAGTAGGAGTTTAAGACATGCAATGCGAGTAGAGATTCGAGACTGTAGTTTGAGAGAGCAATTTGAGACTTTATTGCACACAGCTATTTTATGGATTGGAAGGTTACAGTTTAGTTTTATTAAGTTAACACCAATACCATTCCATGTGAAGAGCTGCAAGAGCTGAGTTATAAAAGTAAAAAAAATAGTTGATGTGTTATTATTTTCCCCATGTATGTGTTTGAGCAAATACATTTTTGTAGTAGATGTTTTTAATCTACAAATATTATTGTTGTTGTTTCATTCAGGTCTGGGGGGTATTTCATGTACATTGATTAGTATATCTGCGATTAAAATAAAAGCCGCGTTCAGGCAACTCGTGATTGGGATTCAAGCCTCAGGTGATTCAAGCCTCAGGTGATTCCTCGAACAAGGATCAGGCTTGTGTCATCAGTGTTCACAGAACACCGGTTTAGAAATCCTCGATATGGGCGCGTGCACGCAGACAAAAAAAGAGTCGAACTGTCGAAATTAAGATACTACACTCTGCAGGGGTCCTACTTTTTGCGCAGCACTCCTACTTATTGATCTTTATGAAGACGAAAAATAAGATGTAAAATAGTGCAGTACTGCCGCAATTAACAAGGCGAGGGAAATGGTTTGGCAAGAAATTGCTGACCGATTAAATGCGTAGGTCAGTTATTGTTATATGTTCATATTTTTTAATACATTTATATTTACTACTGTGGTGATATCAGCAGCAGGCTACACACAGTCATATTCTCACGATGGCATAGTGGTATTGACCGCTGCCATAGTATTTATTCGTCATTTTAAGATGGTGGTTCAAATCCCTCTTCTGACACACTTTTTACTGCATTTCGTTGTCTGAATCTAATCTAAAATCTAATCTAAAAAGGTATGTAGGCTATAAAATGATGGTGCAGGCTAACTTACAAGAACTGACACGATTACAATGGTGTTTGAAGCCTTTCTGAGTAGTAAATTATGTTCTTCTAACTGGACCCTGGATTTGGCATAGATTATTTTTTCTTATGATTACTGATGGATAGATCATTCACTTAGACAGATATATATATATATATATATATATATATATATATATATATATATATAAGGCATATATTAAGGCAGCCAGCTAGAGGTCTGAAAGTTGACAGTTTGAAACTTGATTTAATTTAATGTTGTTGTTTTTTTTACATTTAACCAAAGCCTTCATGCAAATCGATTTACAATATGTATAGATATATATATATCTATATATATATATACATATTGTAAATCGATTTGCATGAAGGCTTTGGTTAAATGTAAAAAAAACAACAACATTAAATTAAATCAAGTTTCAAACTGTCAACTTTCAGACCTCTAGCTGGCTGCCTTAACCCCTGCGCCAACCACACCGCTGTGATGATGGCAATGCAAGTTCATAGACATACCTATTTTTTTATATACTTTTTTATTTATCTATCTATCTATCTATCTATCTATCACACTTTCAAAATATCAAGTTATCTATCACACAATCAAACTATCTATCTATCGATCGATCACACTTTCAAAATATCAAATTATCTATCTATCACACAGTCAAACTATCTATCTATCTATCTCGTAAAAAGTGGGAACTAATATTTCCTAAAAGACACTTGACGGAACTGTCGTTCGGGATATAGTTTCCGCCTGTGAGACATTTTTGACGCACGTATTACCTAAATCAGCCTCTAAACCTGCTCGCGACCAGAATTACTCAGAAGAATTGGTTGCATAGCAACCAAGCAGCGAATTATTTGAGCCACATTGATGGAACCGAATGCAAGCTGAAATTAGCGCCCGGATCTGATTTAAACCTGGATCAGAGTTAATCGCGCTTCGTGGAATACCCTCCTGATGCTTGCTTTGCACACAACATTTGCCGTACAACAACAATACGTTAAATTTTCTTTGTTGTTAAAATCATTGTGTTCTGTAGTGTAGCTTATGATACTCTTGTCTTCAGCATCCTAAATAATACCACTTATGCACAAGAAATACAAAACAAAATAAAAAAATAACCTGTGCGAAGGAGATGTGTTGCACTGTGTGAGGCAAATGGTGGTCACACCAGATACTGACTGGTTTTCTGCCCCCCCCCCCCCCTCAATTTAAAAAATAATAATAATACATGTAAATGCATATCTGTGAAATCCATAGTTCAGTGCCTAATAAATGTCTCTTTTCAAAATAAAACACACATTTTAGAGTGGCACATAATAATCAAGTGCAATAATCATGCTGTCTAATCAGCATCTGGATATGCCATACCTGTCAGGTGGATGGATTATCTCGGCAAAGGAGAAGTGCTCACTAACACAGATTTAAACACATTTGTGAACAGAATTTGAGAGAAATAGGCCTTTTGTGTACATAGAAAAAGTCTTAGATCTTTGATTTCAACTCCTGAAAAATTGGAGCAAAAACAAAGGTATTGCGTGTATATTTTTCTTCAGTCTATCTATCTATCTATCCATCCATCCATCCATCAATCCATCCATCCATCCTAATCTACAGTAAAAGGATCAGGTGTACATTGGACTGCCACAACAGTATCATGGCAAAACCCATGGGGTGAATTGTGTTTGTTAATCAGATACAGGTGAGAGGGATTATCCTAAATGCAACCAAGATTCCTCCTGCGACTAGACTAGAGCATCAATTAATATACCTCTCAATTAATATACCTCTCAATTAATATACCTCTTAGGCTCATGTGCTTATTACTTAATCCTGCTACCAAACATTTGCAGCCAACATGCCCCCTCCAGTGGACGCTCTGGCAATTAGGATTCAGTGTCATCATAATACACTCAATATAGAGCATTTTAGCAACTAGCTACAATTCAAGATAATCGATTTACAATATGTATAGATATATATATATATATATATATATATATATATATATATATATATATATACATATTGTAAATCGATTTGCATGAAGGCTTTGGTTAAATGTAAAAAAAACAACAACATTAAATTAAATCAAGTTTCAAACTGTCAACTTTCAGACCTCTAGCTGGCTGCCTTAACCCCTGCGCCAACCACACCGCTGTGATGATGGCAATGCAAGTTCATAGACATACCTATTTTTTAATATACTTTTTTATTTATCTATCTATCTATCTATCTATCTATCTATCACACTTTCAAAATATCAAGTTATCTATCACACAATCAAACTATCTATCTATCGATCGATCACACTTTCAAAATATCAAATTATCTATCTATCACACAGTCAAACTATCTATCTATCTATCTCGTAAAAAGTGGGAACTAATATTTCCTAAAAGACACTTGACGGAACTGTCGTTCGGGATATAGTTTCCGCCTGTGAGACATTTTTGACGCACGTATTACCTAAATCAGCCTCTAAACCTGCTCGCGACCAGAATTACTCAGAAGAATTGGTTGCATAGCAACCAAGCAGCGAATTATTTGAGCCACATTGATGGAACCGAATGCAAGCTGAAATTAGCGCCCGGATCTGATTTAAACCTGGATCAGAGTTAATCGCGCTTCGTGGAATACCCTCCTGATGCTTGCTTTGCACACAACATTTGCCGTACAACAACAATACGTTAAATTTTCTTTGTTGTTAAAATCATTGTGTTCTGTAGTGTAGCTTATGATACTCTTGTCTTCAGCATCCTAAATAATACCACTTATGCACAAGAAATACAAAACAAAATAAAAAAATAACCTGTGCGAAGGAGATGTGTTGCACTGTGTGAGGCAAATGGTGGTCACACCAGATACTGACTGGTTTTCTGCCCCCCCCCCCCCCCCCTCAATTTAAAAAATAATAATAATACATGTAAATGCATATCTGTGAAATCCATAGTTCAGTGCCTAATAAATGTCTCTTTTCAAAATAAAACACACATTTTAGAGTGGCACATAATAATCAAGTGCAATAATCATGCTGTCTAATCAGCATCTGGATATGCCATACCTGTCAGGTGGATGGATTATCTCGGCAAAGGAGAAGTGCTCACTAACACAGATTTAAACACATTTGTGAACAGAATTTGAGAGAAATAGGCCTTTTGTGTACATAGAAAAAGTCTTAGATCTTTGATTTCAACTCCTGAAAAATTGGAGCAAAAACAAAGGTATTGCGTGTATATTTTTCTTCAGTCTATCTATCTATCTATCCATCCATCCATCCATCAATCCATCCATCCATCCTAATCTACAGTAAAAGGATCAGGTGTACATTGGACTGCCACAACAGTATCATGGCAAAACCCATGGGGTGAATTGTGTTTGTTAATCAGATACAGGTGAGAGGGATTATCCTAAATGCAACCAAGATTCCTCCTGCGACTAGACTAGAGCATCAATTAATATACCTCTCAATTAATATACCTCTCAATTAATATACCTCTTAGGCTCATGTGCTTATTACTTAATCCTGCTACCAAACATTTGCAGCCAACATGCCCCCTCCAGTGGACGCTCTGGCAATTAGGATTCAGTGTCATCATAATACACTCAATATAGAGCATTTTAGCAACTAGCTACAATTCAAGATAATTGATAATAAAAATAAATAAATAATGATTTCCATTTTCCACCTTTATTTTCTCAGTTCATTGGAAATAAAAACAATTTGCTCAATTTCAATTCATTTAATATTAACAACACTGAAAAATAACCTGGCGTTGGCCATAACTTTGGTGCGAATTGTTGGGAATTAATTGCGATTTGCTAATTGTCCTTATGGCGTTGCAGGGCAATAGCCTACGTTTCGTGCAGCTGTCAGTTTGTGAATTCAAACTACTATCTGACAACCACTTTGCATGCTTCATCCTCAGCTGCTGAGAGCACGAGAGGGAGGAGAACTAAGGCCCTATCCCTTTTCTCATTTTTACCCTACCTGAATATTTTCCACGTATTTGATGGTTAGCCTTCCTATCTGTTGTTTATTCTTTCGTGTTACATTATGTATAATAATGTTGCTTGTGTACTCGTTCTCGTTATTCAAAGCAATACATGTCAGTAATTGATTTAGTATATTATTGAATATCTATTAAAAGTTCACATTGGACAGTGGAGGTTTAGCTGACTGCAGAAAATAATTGTTTGTATATATGCTTTGGTTGCGCTCACTGGGAACAAGCCTGATGTTTCTGCTGAAGTGGTTGTCATCCACTGTTCCTGCTCACTTTCCTTGTGTAGAGTCTGGGTCAGGGGCAATTACATGCAAATGTTCTTATTAAAATTCCTCTCTTCATCATTTGTTACTCTTGAACTCTATGCTCACAATTTATTTGCTCATGAATATTAGGCTGATTCAGAAGGGTTGCAATCTTGGGATTGAACCAGAATTCGCTATAATTAATTAACTAGGATGCACTGACCATGTACAGTACTCACTAGAATTCATTGGCTATGATCTTAACATGTAAGATGCATTGGAAATGTCAATGTCATGTGTGCACAGTATTTCCAGCCAAGTGGTTGGATGTACTATAGATACCTGGCCTGGGACCCATCTCTCTGTCACATTTTCTGTGCTATTATTAGGTCACTAGATTTGGCCTATAATTAGCAGAGCTTAATATCACCACTCACAACTACCAATAGAGTATTGCTTGCAGTGTTTTTCTCGTAAAACGGACGTGCTGAGAGGAATCCACTCTGGATGACAGAAGCTAACGGTGTGCTGCTGTTGTTCCATGATGTCTCCATGCTTCATTCAAATAAAGTTTTAGGATGATCCCTCTCAACAAAAGCTTCATGCAGACTACGCAGATCAGTAAAAGTGTTCAGTAAAAAAAAAAAAAAAACCGCTCTGCTTTAAAACTCTTCCCGAGCTCTCCGGGAGGTTAGCCCTAACTAGAGGGACAGCGCAGCACATTAGCCATGCATGGAGTTACACAGTCAAGCAGGTAACAGAGTTTAGACCACCCCGCCCCCGGGCAGCGGCTGAACCCCTGACCCCCTTCTGTGGCCCACTCGTGTTTGCCTTACTTAGTCTAGCTGCCTGCCTGCTTTTGCTTGAGCAGGGAACTAAACAGTTTCTCATTTCCTCTCTCCTCCCTTTCCCACTCTCCCTCTCTCTTACTTCCTTCTTCCACAGTTAACCAGGCTCTCTCAGAGTAGGAGAGGCTGGTGGAGGTAAACATCGGAGGATGGGCTCATTGAATGCACGGAATAGAATGAGGAATGGTATCGATCACGTTCTATTCCATGAATTACAATAAGCCTGTCCTGATTCCTACCTCAACCAGCCTCCACTCTCTCAGAGCTGTATCTGTTCCTAGTAGGAACTCAGAGCCCACTCTCTCAGAGCTGTATCTGTTCCTAGTAGGAGCTCAGAGGGTACCGCCACCTATACCAGCCTACCTATAGCAGAGCACAAACACTGCTTCATCTTAAACTATTACACTTCTCTAAGAGTCACTGCAGCTGGAGGTAGGGAGACAAGTTTGAAACTGCCAGTCAGTGTGTACTAGCTGGATGATTGGGATATTGTAAATTTAGGAGAGAGAGAGAGAGCTGTAGGAATGGGTGAAACTGCAACATGTTGACTGCCTGAGCCCTGAGCTGATTATTTGCCGTGAGTCTCTCATGAAGGGTACTGAAAAACTGTACTAAAAGTGTATCTACATTTTAATTCAAATAGATTTTGTTTCTGCTTTTGAGCGACATTAATCTGACACAACACAGGTGTTCACGCCATAGATTTCATTCTGCCAATACTTGGACCCTTAAAAGGTTTGGCCCAGGAAGGACTGCAGTAGTGGTTTCACATTTATGTTAAAGGTTCTTTAAAGGCTTCAGCCTAGAGTGTAGAACTTTGAATCAAATAATAGTTATTGAAAATGTAGATTCAACTCATCAAAGATTCATTACAAATACGAAAATATGTTTTTACTGAGTGAAATTAAAGTTATGTCTGCCTTCCTTTACAGATTTGATTTACAACTCTAACAGAATGAATGAATGAATCGTTTAATGACCACACGACCAAAGTCAGTGGAATTTGTTGTCGGTACAGATGGAAAAGCTCAATACAGCAGTGTCAATTACATCAAACATACACACATTACACATGACTATCACAATGGACAATGTACACACATAACCACAGGACAAAATCATAGTCAATATTTACAACTTATAAAGTGCAGTACATCTGTCAGGGTTAGTGCAGTGAGTTAGGTGTTGAGAGTCCTTATAGCAGAGGGGAAAAAACTGTTTTTGAAATGGGATGTTTTGGTGGCCAGGGATCGGTAGCACCGTCCAGAGGGCAACAGTTGAAACAGGTGGTGAGCAGGGTGGGAGGGGTCAGCAGGGTGGGAGGGGTCAGAGATAATTTTATTTGCTCTATTTGTAGAAATTTTAAAGAATCTGTTATAGTTATGGGTTCTCCAAGGATGTTAATGGGGTTGTTTTGAGGGGGGGCTGTGCCTGAAGTCTATGATGAGTTCTTGTGTCTTTGATGAGTTGAGCTGGCGGTTGTTATTGAGGTGACTGCTTGGGCTATCTGCTCACGATAACGGTCTTCATTGTTGTTGCAGTATGTGGCATATCCATTGCTTGCAATAACGGAAGTGGGTGACCCATTCACCCCACCTGACGCTGGGTATCTTCTCTGCTGATGCTCTGCCAGGCCTGTACTGTAACCATGGTGATGCTCTGCCAGGCCTGTGCTGCAGCTGTCTTCATTTGTTGTTTGTTTTGAGGTCTTTCTGCCTAAAATGCACACTAGGCCTACTTATAACTGAAACAATGAACATGTCGACAATTTCCTCTTTTTTTATCCATTTAATTTCTTAGTTACAATACTTTGAAGCTAACAAAGAATTTACATTTTTGTGGTTAAAAGTGCAGTTGTTATTTAGTTTTGAAATGTACACACACAGATGAACTCGGTTTGAGCCAGCCAGTGGAGACACTTGACATAAAACCGTGTCACGGATACTCTATACCGTCTTCCTAAACTACCCCTCTGACACCGAGCACGCTAAACCCGAAGTTACAAAAAATCCCCTCAAATTCCCCAAACAAAACTCAGACAAGTCTGTAATGTGAAGTCATGTTTACTACATCATTACATGTCACCAGCCTTTTGCACACAATAGGCTGCGGTTGCATATACTGTATATACTTCTACCACTCCCATGCAGTAGCTAGCCAATGAGCCACACACAGGTAAGTTACAGTTAACATGCCCACATCAAGTGGTATGCGCCCAGAAACATGAACATTTTGGAAATGCTAATTTATTCTTTCAAGGGAAAAAAGCTACGTGTTGCACCTTTAAAGGAGCATGGTGTAAACCTGTTGGAAATCTGACAACTCTGACCATCGCTGCAAAATTCAGTTTCAAGTTCCAAACAACGACCTCCCTTATAATAACATAACCCCCTGAAATGGGCTTGCAGTGTCGGACATTAGCTGTTGTGTTTCTGCATGTGCACACGATCCAGACAGAAAGTCGGTCCGTCCACTCCCATAGACGTCCACTCCCATACAATCCCATAGGTGGTATGCTATGGATCTTGGACCTTGCAGCTATGGATCTTCTGGCCATCTCCCACCTTGACTACTGCAACGCACTCCTGGCCGGGCTCCCCGCCTCCGTCATCAGACCTCTGCAGCTCATCCACCTCAATAATTACCAGACTCGGACCATCCCTCTCTGACTCCATGGCCGAAACCCTCATTCACGCCTTCGTCACCTCCCGCCTGGACTATTGCAATGGAGTCCTGTTCGGGAGTTCCCAGCACAGCTCTGGACAGGCTCCAGTATGTGCAGAACTCAGCTTCCAGGATTCTCACCCACACCAAGCCCTGGCAGCACATCACCCCCACCCTCATACACCTCCACTGGCTTCCGGTCAAGTCCCACATCACGTACAAAATCCTCCTTCTCACCTACAAATCCCTCCATGCCTGCACCCCCCAGTACCTAACTGACCTTCTCTGCCTTCAGACATGGATCTGCTTTCCACCCGCCGCACCAACCTAAGGACCTTTGGGGACAGAGCCTTCAGTGTGGCAGCACCCACCCTTTGGAACTCTCTCCCCACAGTGATCCACAATGCCCCCATCCTGGACACCTTCAAATCAGCCCTCAAAACCCATCTGTTCACCAAGGCCCCTAGTTTAGTTTTGTCGCTGTCGCTGTCTCTGTGTTTCAGGTGTCACCTCGGTCTGCGAGGCCTCCGGCCCCCCCACAGAGGAGCCAGGACAGAGCTGAGTGAGACAGGGTCAGCAGCTGCCCCGGTGAGGCACGAGACTGGGAAGGATGGGACAGTTTGGATAGAAGAGCCTGCGGGCAACAACGCAGAAAGTAGAACGCTATCACACAATGTCATTACAGAGAGGCCAGGGCCTAAGGCGTTTTGAAAAAGGAGAAATCCACAACAGTGTACTCAACAGTTTTCATTGTTTATGTGATATGGGCATGTTGCAACAGATCACATGCTATACTGTTGCTGAGGAGCACCAGATAGAAGGAGACAATAGTCTGTTGATGAGCAGTAATCATTCATTGGTCTCCTGTGCATCTGCGGGGCACACGGTGTAGGGCTGTTACGATTAGTCGACGTCATCGACGTCATCGACTACGTCAATACGTCGGTTTGCGTAATATGCGTCGGTTAGTCGTAAATAAACAAAATGGCGTTTTTTTTTTTTACCTTTATTTTACCAGGCGAGACAATTAAGTGTATGAGTGAAAAATGGATAGCTACTAGCTAATGTTACACAAGCAATGTAGCTCACCACAGTTCGTATGTCTTGTCTTCTGGTGTTAGTAACGTTAGCTATGTAGCTGGCTAGCTACGGTAGCCTATTGTCATTGTGGTGCGAGCACCTACTGTACGTTATCTAGCTCGTAGCTCGCATGCTACGTTAGCATCAATTTAGCTAATCATAACATAGCAGCGAGAGCAACGTTAGCTATAGCAGTGAGGTGGAAACAAATACGTTTTTTTTTTGTTTGTTTTTTCCGAACAGCACAAAAATTATCGTTAGACTTATCGATAAATTAGTCGTTAGACTAATCGACTAATCGATCAAATAATCGCTAGATTAATCGTTAGAAAAATAGTCGTTTGGGACAGCACTAACACAGTGCAAGGTCCATGGGCTTGGCAGGGTTTTTTCTAGGTGCCCCTTTACACAGTTCACGGCTAACAAGCCTTACAAGTTTGGAAGCAAGTTTTGGTTAGCCGCTGACGTGGACAGCAAATACATGCTGAATGGATTTCCATACCTGTGAAAGGATGCTTCTTGGCCAGCGGGTAAGTGCTTGTCTGAGAATGTTGTTTTATACAAAAAGTTTTATATGTTGATTTATACAAAAAGAAAAACGTATTGAGCCCAGTTGCATATACTTTCAGTTTATAATTGTGCCTTACTCGATCTACAAATAAAATAGATTAAATTGCTTACATTGTGGTGTGTGTGTTTTTGTAAAGTACGGTATGTACAGTTACACCAATATGTCAATATGTTATATTCAACATGTAAGTTATTTCAAATATAAAATGTGGTATTCTAATGATTCTTAAGTCCTGACAAAACAAGTATTTGTCTTTGTTGGTTGAAGTAACACTGTGGTATTGTGAAATATATGCTGACCATCCCTAAATATGAAAGCAGTTTGAAAAGTGTGCCGCAAATTGGACCTTGTTTTCCATGGGTGCGGTGTTGGCCCCTGTCAGCCTCACCAGGGGCTCTGACTGGCATATAACATGCATATCAATGAAAGTACAACTCACAAGTCAAACTGTCAACCCAAAACGCACCACCACGCCCTCACCAGCAGACCGTGCATTTCAATGACAGGCGGAGGCAAGGGCAAAATAATAAAATTAAAATAAAAACACCAGGTGACTTGTTAGACAGCCAAGGATAGAACGACTCCATGGCCCTTCAATTATGGTGAGCATTCTTCAGTCATCCACTGTGGACGTCTTCCTTGGCCTACCAGGCCTGCGATGACAGCTCACCAGTGAGTTCTTTCTTTTTAATGATGTGTCAAACTGTTTTGGCAAGTCTAAGATTTGGCTTATGTTTCTGATTGTTTTTTATTTATTTATTTTCAGCCTCATGGCTTTCTTGACTTTCATTGACACCTCTGTGTTGACAGACACCAACAGAAGACTCTAAATGCAAAGTCTAGAATCAAGACTACACATCTCTCTTATGTCTGCACATGATGCAGAAGCACACACCTCTTCTTTGTTTTATTACTAAGGACCTTCGGGGACAGAGCCTTCAGTGTGGCAGCACCCACCCTTTGGAACTCTCTCCCCACACTTGCCCCTACCCTCAAAACCCATCTGTTCACCAAGGTCTTTGGCCCCTAGTTTAGTTTTGTCACTGTTGCTGTCTCTGTGTTTTTCTGTTTTGTCTGTCTGACTTTCTTTCTGTAAAATCTGTAAAGCGTCCTTGGGTTTGTGAAAGGCGCTATATATGGAACCAAGATATGATGATGATGATGATGATTATTATTTGTATTATTATTATTATTATTAGCAATAGAGACAGAAAAACAATAACAGTCCTTACAGATATTATGTCTTTTTTCCCCATATTACAAATAACAGCAACAACAACAGTACTTACATACGATATACTATATATAGGTATTATCTAATAGAGATCTAATGAGGTCCCAGCCATGGTCTTAGTCTTATAGGCCAGAGGCCGCACACTCCATTGATGATAAATTCAGTTTCTTCGCCAGGTACCATTGCTAAAGCAGTTTTGCACACTTTCCAGTTCATAAGGATTGTTTGTTTCACTGATAGGAGCACACACTAATCACAAACCCCCCCCAAACCAACTGCCCAAATACTTTTTGTATTTGACCTGAAATAAGGGAGTCTATGTATAGAAAGTGTTGTTGTTTCTAAATGGTGAAACCAATATTTATACAAATATCCTAAAAGCTGTCAGATGTATCTATCTGTACATTAACCTCATACATTTTTGGTGTTTGATTTAAAATGAGTTTCGAGCCAAAAGAAGAACAAATATTTCACTATCCAAATACTTATGCAGGGCACAGGCCTTCATGGTGCAACATAATGAAAGTATTTAATAATCTACTCTGCAGTCACTCATCATGAGCGCCATACCATCGTGCAGGAGGTACTACATGCAACACCAGCTGGTTAAGATGTGAGTCTCAGGGGTTTGTGTGATGTGCAGGGGAGTTTAGAATGGGAGGTAACAGAATGCTCTCCGTCCATAAAGAGTTTTTTTTTTCGGATATTGGTACATTTTCATCAAACTGTTAAAAACTGGAAAAAGATTTCTTTTGATGTCTGCGCCCTATGTCAGGGGCCATGTTAGTGTTATTCCAGATCGTCTGAGAGCCCATTGTTTTGGGACCTCACAGGTTACTCCCTAATCCAATCTGGGCTGGATGTCTCAGCTCAAGACCTTTCTCCATGCTCTGGGGATTGACAGGGCCGTCCAGGGGTTGAAAAGTCACTTGTCCAAATACAGCCTTGATTAATTACGCGGGGGGGAGGGGGGGGGGATGCACGCCTATCACCGCGGCTAGTCCCTCCAAAATCCAACTGCTCTTGATACTGAGTCCAGGTATTCAAATCCTCACCAGAAGAATCTCTAAACCAAATAGAAGCGGGTCTCTTCTCTCTCCGTCCTGAAACCCTTAAGCGCTTTCCCCCCCTCTCGTTTGTTCCCCAACGCTGTGCCAGTGACATACCTCCCAACGGTTCTCTGTCCAACGTAAACACCAGGAGATCCTCTTGTGCTATTACTTACACACCACCTCCCTTCCCAACACCCCCCCCCCCCCCCACCTCCCATCCTCCACCCCCACCCTCCACTCCCCCTCCACTAACCCCAGCCCAACTTCCATATTCCGAATTGCCAATCCCAATCTAATTTATGGAATATTTGGGAGGTAACCGTATATGGCGGCGGCGGCGATAACATCTCCCGGCCCCCGTGACGGACAGGAACTCAGCAGCACGCGGTTAATAACATAAACTGCTGAAAAAGACCCGGGCTGGTGGCTGGCAGAGGAGCAGGCTGGGGAGAAAGAAGAGAGGAGAGAGAAGTGCGGAGAGGGGACCCGGTGTGCCGGGGGTAATTGAGACCATGTGAGCCTCCCCCAGTGGAGGGATTAGAGAAGAAACGGAACTCTCTCAGCCCAGAGATCGCTTTCAATTAGATGCGCCCAGGGCAAGGGACTCTTAGACCTTGGCCCAAAGATTGGAAGAGAGAAGAGAGAGGTGAAAGAGAAGAAGAGGGCATGACATGTTTCCACCTCAACCCTCTACCTCCAGCTCCGCCCTCCCCTCCCCCCCCCCCCCCCGCCCCGTCTGTCTGTCTGTCCACAGTGGACCCTGGCAGTTGGGGTCGTGTGTCTGAGTGGAGCTAATGGAAGGCACCAGGGCTGCCCTGCCTGACGACTGCTGCGCCAGACTGATGGCTAGTGAGTGGAAGGCGTTGTCAGGCCAAAACCTATCCATTTAGAGAACACGCCATATAAAGACCTCTGTATGTTCTTTGTGGGGGGTGAGGGAAGGAGTGAGGCTAAAGGACTAATGGATACTTGCTTGTGGCTTGACTTGGCCAACTTAAACATAATCAGAGATGTCATTTTCACATTTGCACTGCTTTCTGTGCCAGCCTTATCACGCGGTTTTCAGTCTGAAAACCAAGAATAGAACTGACATTGGTCTGAAGCACTGGAACATTTCACTAATGTCACTTGGGCATGTTGCAGGCATGTTGCCCAACGTACTGTAGTAATTCCCAATTTCAACTTCTAGTGCTTGAGACTCTTAAAGATTTATTTAAATCTATGGTACATCTGTTGACCCAGCTGGCCCTGTTCACAGTGTAAACGGCTGTCAATATGACACATGTCATACACGTCTATGGTACCACAAGAGGGTTACGCTATCCTTCAATGACTTCCCAATTGTACGTAGTAACAACAACCATAGTAACCATTTATCATAGTTGTTTCACTACTGATTATTTAACAGAGGTGCAGTACAATTTAGACAGGTCATACATTCAAATAGTAAAACAAATTGGTTATGATAACCCCCCCCCACACACACACACACACACACACACACACACACACACACACACACACACACACACACACACACACACACACACGTAAGAACCAGTTGTGGAACAACTTACAGGCTCACTACACAAGAGAATGCAGGTCCAGAGTAAGAACATTTTAAACGTGGTCATGTTCAGTGATGCGTGACCATCCAAAAAAAGGAAAGAAACGGGTACAAATTAAATCATGTCTTGCTTTGCGAGTCTCTCGCAGCAACAGTTCAACGGTTATAGTGTCTGACATGGGTGATTGATATGTGTGGAACCCTCCTATGGATGTTGTAAACAGAGCTTCACAAAGAATCACTTCATTCTGCCCCCCGACCGGTGCAGCCGAGCAGCCTTTTGTACGGGCCACTATACAAACCCCTCTGCTGTTTGGGTTTTTGTTGGCCCGGCGACGAAATAACCGTGATTGTTTAGACTTTGCTGTTTATTTTCACAATCTCAGAATGTTTTTAAAAACTTCTCCATGAAAAAATACAGAAATTCTCCCTGTTATGCTTTCAGCATCATTTAGCTTAAACGGTCAGATTTATGTATGCATGCAGCTTAATTCCTGTAGTGGACTCGGAGGCATTTTATAAACTGACGCATTTCGGCAGTTGCATATTACCTCATTTACTAAAGTTCACAAACCTTAAAATACACATGTAAAATATGCTGTGATAAAGAGGTTTGTTACTTAAAAGCCCACGTTGATAGTAATCGTTACCTTAAACGTCATTCTTAAAAGTGATAGGCTACACTACAGTACTTCTATAAACGCATTCTACAGTGTTTTGGTAAATTCAAGTAAAGGCAGTTATCTGAAATCTATCATAGGTTTTCTGACACTATAAAATGATATGCTGCATTTCTCTGTACAAAATGTCATTAACTGATGTATGTATTTCTGGTTGCTCCTATACCCTTCCCAAGCTAAAACAAGCAGTCAGGAGTTTTAAGTGTACTGGGTTAAAGGCCAGAGTCATTGCCAGCGCCTATGAGGTAATTATGTCTTTGTGTTTATAGAATGTTGACTCCCTACTCTGTCTCCCCCTCCATCTCCTTCTCCCTCCACCCCCCTTTTTCTCCCTCTGTGTTCTTTGCACCCGCCGTCTCCCTCTGGGAAGAGGTGCCTGAGATGTTGGCTTGGCCATACATCTCTGTCAAAATCTCTATGAATAAATTAACCTTTTAAAGATTAGTGCACCCTAATACCTCAGGGTTTTTAAACAGAACAAACACAGAGAGAAGGTTTTTTTCCCTCCAAGTTGGTGTGAACCATGTATTGAGCTCTTTAAAGGCACAGTTTGCTTTTTTCCCCATTGAATGCACTAGTGTATGGACTTATATACTGTATATATTTGCAGGTTTGGTGAAATATATTATGTAACCCATTGTGTAAATGATGTATGATATAATTTAAATTGTCCATTAGTGCATCATTGAACATGCTCAACATAAACAACAATATAAATCCATAACATCTCTGAAGTAATGTTCAACTAAGGAATGCTATTTTTTTTTTTTTTTTTTTTTTTTTTTTTACATTGACATGACAGTCGCAATTTGACTTTCTTTCTTTCTTTTTTTTTAAATACCAATGTTACATGTCATCTTTTGTTATAATTTGTGCAGGAAAATGCAAAAGTCATATTGACTGAAAATAAATGTTCCATCATCGATTTGCAATGGGATATACAGTATGCATTTTATTTTTCTGTAAAGCGAGAGCTCAGCAAAGCTACAATTGTGAAACCATGAAAATGTTATTTTGTCCCTTCTCGCAATTGATTGAGCTCCAAAAAGAATAGCTACTTTGCTTTGTGTCTCTCACTGAGAGAGAGAGGTGCAGTCTTTCACAGACTACCACAAGGTCAGGGAGTTTTAGGAAGAATAAAACATGTTCATATTTGGCTAGTGTTCCGTTTTAAGATGAAGATACTAAGCTGTATACAGTAAAAGTAATTAGAATAATATGTACTTAAATCCTGTTTTTTCTGTTTGTTTTCTCTCTTTTGGTATATTTAGGTGTACTAACTAGTGTACTGTTTGGGGGGTTGAGTATACATGCACTAAAATAGACTGTGTATTTACATGAATAATTTGAGGCAAGCTGGTCTGGGAATTACTTACTTTTACGTATGCATTCCATTTACACCATAGGAAGCAGGTAATTATTGGCAGCTTGACAAAATATCAGCAATGCTTTGGCAGAAAAAGGCTACTTTTGTTTGGGAGGCATCAGATTTTATAGACAATTTAAACCTTCCAGTTGTACCAGTATAAATATGTTTCCTACAATCTGTTTCAACACAGCTCTGGGAGATTGTCCAGTTTTAAGACGGGAGAGTAATTCCTGTTGTTCCTTTCTATAAAAATAAAAAAAATCCAGAGACTAGGAGAGAGATTCCACCCAAAGTAGGGAGCCCTTGGACTCACAAGCCTTTTCCAATGACTGCGGTTATTTAGACTGAGAACTGCACCTGGAGTGGCTCCAAGCACCCTTAGGCGCAGAGACTGAATATATGTGACTGTGGCCGCTCTTTATGGCATGCTCAGTGCTGAGTGAATTTTTTGTCTGTTTAACATATTTGTTGATTTTTGACTTTAGAATTATGGGCAGTGAAACTGTGTTTTCTTTCACTGGAAAAGGACTATATATTTTTTTCATCATTGTTTTAGGAACGTGAAAAATGATGTCTAAATGACTTGCGAACTGTCTCTTTTCTTCTTCTTTTTTCACGTCAGCAACAGTGGTCTCTTGTTGGTGATTGGACCAGGACTATCCACCTTGGTTTAAATCAGGATAATTATGAAGAACAGGTTTTAGGTTGAAATTCCTCCTTGAAAAATAAACTGTTCATGACTGAGAGAATATGACATGTATTGGCTATGTCACTGGTTTTTGGTTTCACTCTCAGGGCAAGCAGAGGCGTCTCTTGGACTTCCTGACTACTAACTCGTGCCAACTCATGTACTGGAGGTTTTTCCCCTTTACAAAATTGGGGGGTGGGGGGGGTTGTAGAGGGGTAGGGATAAAGAGAGAGGTTCTCGCTCACGCCAGCCTCTGGTCCTCAGTCTCCCCTGTTCGACCTCATAGCTCAATCTTCGTTTAGCCCTGACATGTTTTAGCCAAGCACTCCCGGGCTAATTTATGCCTGTAAAGACACGTTTGGCAAAGGGGAGCTTACAGTAAAGGCCACTGCCTGAGCCATTGACCCATGCAGCGGGAGAGTGGCTAATTTGATTTCTTCTAGAGGGAGGAAGCAGCAATGTTTTTATTACGGCAAAAAACTCTCTGCTCTGCCCTGCCATCTTGGACAAATGTGGAATTTCTAAATGTTCTCTTGGATGTTTTTGAGCCGTTTCTGAACTTTTGATGAAAGTTGAGGGTTGTATTGACCTTTGCCGTTGACCTTCAATAGAGGATGTGAATATGTGGCTCCATTATAAAGCGGCACATCCTCTTATGTAATAAAGCCCAACACTACAGGGCACTGTGCAATTATCAGAGCTGGCCTTCAAACAAGTCCTTGGTGCCCTTTAGATTTATGTGGAGAATTCACACTCTTAATGGTGAAGTAGAAGTCATTAACCTGTCAAAGTTCAGCAGCAGAGGCAAGGCTGTCTCACCAGGACCCTCTTACTCTCTTGTGTCTGCAGAGGCTTAGTTGCAATGTCTTATTAACCATGGCCTCCAGAGTGCACATGAGAGCTGTGTGTTGAGGCCAGTGACGGGGAACCCTGGCTCTAGAACCGCAGTGAGCGCCGCTTTTTTACTTCAGATCACTTGGCTCACATTGAATGGTCTCACCCTGTGAACAATGTTTTCGGGTTGCGGTGCGAACTTGATGAAGACAACTAAGTAGCTTACAGTATGTAATCACGTCACATTGGAGTCACAGCCAGTTGCCAAGTAAGGACGGATCTCCACCCCTGACTGAAACCTTCAGTCCAGGCAGTGTCCTCTCCACAGCTGAGACACTTCCTCCCCTCGCCCAGTAGAAGGCTCCAGAGCCCACTGAATCCCCTTCTCCTTGCCCATTAGTGACTGCCCAGATCGGCCGTTCGCTTGTCGCACAAGCCCACTCCAGCAGCAGCCACAGCAGCAGCCAACATATGGAAATGCTTGATTTGATATAGTGTCATTTTACATTGCAGAAATGAGTGTATGTATTCCACCCCCCCCTCTCCCCCATTCCCCTCAACCTTAACCCACGGAGTGTGAAATGTGATACAGGGTTACTACCAGTGTTAGAAATGAAAAACAGACTTCTTATTAAACCATTATCTACTGACACAAGGAGGTTGTGGACTGGGGGTCTGGAGTAGAGGGTCTTAAACCATAAGTTATCCTCCCCTCCGCTTGTCTCCGTGAGCATGTACAGTAGAGGCTCTGAGAACAGAGCTGGATATGTCTGTGTTCTTGTAGACTTTACATAGAGCAGAAATAGAGAATGCCCCCCACCCCCCCTAGTTTGTTCTTCTGGCTCAGCCCTCAGGTGCTCCAGTACATACAGTAATGGCAATATTGAACATCATGGGGAATATCTTCCCTAGCACGAGCATTCTTGACTTGAGGCATTTTGCCAGGATTTGGCTACAGTATACCTAGCATGTTCAGCATCTATTGGCTGCATCTATTTACTATTGAAAATCTGAAAACATACAATACTGTATGCTACACTTTCTAATAGTGACAAATGTATGCATATAAACAGTGCTCTCCAGTAAATGATGATGAAATGTGATCTCATTCCTTGAACACTACTGATTTATCATGGGTATTTTGCTTTATTTTAAAGCTGAAACTTATACTGGACCTTTAAAAAAATTAAAATAAAAATAAACAGGAATGGATGCTTTGTAGTATACTTTTCGTGTAGTCTCTTCAGGAGATGCAGCACAGGATGAACTAACATAGTGAATAACAAGTCAGAAAACCGTTGCTCACTTGTGTGAGCCAAGCTTTAAATTGTTTTCCTCAAACTTATACACCCATCCACTTTTTACTCCATAATTGCACCGCACATTCATCTGCTGGCTTTCGCCGCACAATGTGTGGGGAGAGCAGAGCCGAAAAGCTGCGAACTACAAAGCAGACTGAAAGGAGCTGATATGTATTACTGTTCTCGGTTGTAAAGAAAAGGCTGCAACCAGAAGGACTGTTTGGGACGGATCCAGGACCCATAGAGGCCCTAGCCAAAGACCAGAGGAGAGGAGGAGGTCCACTGTTATGATGTAGGCCATCAAACCTTCAAAATAACAGTGCCAGTTGTGATTTCCTGAAATTTCGCAGGGATTTTTTACAGTGCAGAGAATGTGCTTTGAGAATTCAGAGCTGAATGATTGTACTGTGTCTACTATAGACAACCCAGCACCACAGCAGAAACTCTGGTCCGGCCAACAGCTGCTGAACCCTGTGTGGAAAAGAGTCTTGGTCCAAGCAAGTGGTCAAACAGCTCCCGCTCTGAGCTTCTGTTCCTTCATTGCCCGCCTGGAGAGATAAAACAGAGGGCAGGAGGACACAACCAAACAAAACAACAACAAGCCCAAGAAGCAACAGACCGAATCCCCCCCACCAAGCCTAAAGCTCAGAGTTTCCCTACAAAGGATTTTTATTTCTATCGAATTGACGCGTCCGAAAGCCATGGCAGACATTTTCCAGACTTGACGGTATTAGCTTCATATCATAACCCAAGAACACATGTGATTTGCCCACAAATGACTATGCTGGATTGACTTATATGAAAATTGCAAGGGAGAACTTCAAGATGTCAGTGGGAAAGTGAACAGAACACCTATCTGTTCCCCTTTACAAAGAGACCAGAGTCCCTCTTTAACTCAACAAATGGACCTGTCTTTGAAGGCAGGGAGGGACAAACGCATTCTCACTTTCCCTCCATTGCAGCTCCGTCTCACTCCAAGCCCCCAAACCACCACCCCAATAACAGTCGAAATGTTCAAATGCTTCCTTCACCCCTGAGTCTGCGCTAGTTCCCCCTAATCTCTCACTAGTTGAGACCTCAAGAGGCTGTCACCTTTCCTGTCACGCTCCGCTGCCTGCAGCCCATTGGCCGGCGGCAGATTTATTTCTCCCTGTCACGGCCAATAGCGTGGCGGCGTGGCTCAGCCCACTGTTTAGTTACAGTGACAAACATGCTGATTAGAGAGGCCCCGATGATGGATGGCCCCTTCCCGGAGAGCAGCGAGAGTTTTTATCGGGTCATAATGGGCCTGATACTGCACAGCCCTCTCTCTCTCTCTCTCTCTCTCTCTCTCTCTCTCTCTCTCTCTCCGTCCACCACGGTGGAGCCCAGCCCCCAGCCGCAGGTCAGACTCCAAAGGTCATGAGTTAACGGGTCAGCCTTTACACAGCCCGCCAAATAAAAATGACCCTGTTTGGAGTCATATTTGTGGATACTCCATCATCATCATCACAGCCGCGACACCTCTATTCCCCTTCTCGCCCGTAGCCCTCACTCTCTCTCTCTCTCTCTCTCTCTCTCTCTCTCTCTCTCTCTCTCTCTCTCTCTCTCTCTCTCTCTCTCTCTCTCTCTCTCCCCTCTCTCCTGTGGCTGACTTCTATCATGGTCAAAATAGAAGAGTACAGATTGGACCCAGGTTTGTTATTTAAGCAGTGCATTCTCGCAGATGTTTGCCGCAGTGATTCTCTCTCTCTCTCTCTCTCTCTCTCTCACACACACACAAACTCACTTCATACCTCACAAACTCACTCTCCCTCCCTCCCTCTCTCCCTCCTCCTCCTGTTGTATTGGATTCGTTTCTGCCAATTCAACAGAGAATGCAGCTTGTGGACTGTGACAAGGTTTTTGTATTGAGTCATGCTTGAGAGACTTGCCCCGATGTGAAAATATACCAGCTAATCCACTTTGAGTTGTGTCGTATGTACACCTCGCTCACTTCCAAGCCTCTGGCTCCGGAGCCAATGGGGAGGTTTTCTGTGGATGAACACTGGAGCTGACCTTCACAGAGTTTCAGTTTGTGTCACTCCGCTTTCCCCGGCAGGTCCACGCTCATTGATTGATTGTGACGCAGAGACAAGCCGACACTGTCGCGGTCATATTTGTTATTCAACCGTCAACTTCTGTTCGAAGTGCACAGGTATACAGTCACAAAGGGAACCCCTACCGTAGGTGCTGGAGAATGGACTCAGGGGTCCGATGGGAGCTTAGGAGCCAATGCGGTGCTCCTAATATGATCGAGTAGCCCCCGCGCCTCTGAGTATGAAGGACCAGATGTGAGTCCGAGCGGTAGCCTCTGTGACTTTAAATATGCGGCCAGGCGGGTCCGTTGAGATTGTTCTGGCTTAGCACCACGTACCCCGGGTCCTGGGGGCCACAGCTCTCCCAACATATCAGGACTCTCTGGTGCCCAGAGGCAGAGAGAGGGAGGGAGGGAGGGAGGGAGGGGCAGGGAGGGGACAGGCACCTCATTTGTATTCTTTTGGAAACAGATGCTCTTCTGCATTAATGACTCCTAACTAAAACATTCATAAAGTGTTATTGGATTTTAAATACCAGGGTTAGGAGCCTTGACCTTGGGGGGGCTGAAGGTTACCATCTTCTCCCCCCCCCCCTCTCTTCCACCCCCTCAACTTCCTCCTCTCCTTCTCAGTCGTCTTCCCCCCCCTCTCTCTCTCTCTCTCTCTCTCTCTCTCTCTCTCTCTCTCTCTCTCTCTCTCTCACTTCCTCTCTCTTTCTCTTTCCTTCCCTCTGTCTTTCCTGCCCCTCTCTCTCTGGGTTTAGACGGTCTGGTTACATCACGGGGGTGCTGCTCCAAATTGGATGCAGAGAGTGAGAAGTTCACCGGTAGCCCAGGGCAGTGAATATTTTTCCATTTATTTAGTAGGGGGGGGGGGGGGGGGGGGGGAGAGAGAGAGAGAGAAAAAAGAGCAGGACACGCAGACAAAAGGGGAGGAACACATTACAGGTTAAGTAATGAGTAATCAACAACGGTTCCTTGTGTGTGTACACCCCTCCACTCAATCTCATGGTTAAGTGAGCCGATGCAGGGACACAGACCAGGGCTGGATTGGGTAGATTCCCCTTCGGACACCTGAGCGCCGTAGAGAGAAGAGAGGGGGATAAACAGAGAATGGCATAGGGACAGACAGACAGACAGAGACAAAGGGCTGCACTGCAGTGAGTCCACGCTGCCGAAAAATAGCCACAGGAAACGCATGTTTGTGAATGTTGTCGAACGACTTACCGCCGACGAGGTGAAGACAATACTTGACTCGAAACCTGTTATATTCACTGCACACACAACAATGATGATTTCTATTTTATTTGATTAACTTGAATGCAAAGGTATTCTCCTCCTTTCTTTTTGGTAATGTGTAGGTTGGGTGAGGAGGTAAGCTCCCGACGTTCCCCAATATTCCCTTTTTGTTTTCTGTCAGTGAGGAACTGAAGTGAGGCACTCTACTCTATTTAGAGTCAAAAGACCAGTATGAGTCACCTCATTCCTCTGCCTGTGCTGAGTGTGTGTGGTGTGTGTGTGTGTGTGTGTGTGTGTGTGTGTGTGTGTGTGTGTGTGTGTGTGTGTGTGTGTGTGTGTGTGTAGGAGAGAGAGATTGAGGTAGGCTCACAGAGAAATCCAGGAAATCCTGGGCTCGGGTCCCAGTCCTTAAGTGTGTGTGTGTGTGTGCGTGTGTGTATATGTGCGCTCCAGCTCAGGCCTCAAGGAAAGCCTTGGGGACACACACTCGCACAGTCACACACAACGTATATCACATTTCGCAGTCTGCGCTCCTAGAGTCAAACTCACACTCGTGTAGCACTTATGGTTGTAATCACCAGATCATTCTCGGTATTAACGCCGTGCCTCCTTCCAAATGAATTGCAGTCGCATTAAATAACCAAAAAAACTATTTGGACTGACTGGGCCTGGCTAGTCTGATTAGGTTGTATTCCTCTTATATTCATTATTCTCTGGATGATATCTAGCCAAGTTCATTGGACATTGGGTTGGTAAGTCAGTATGAAGGACAAGGCTCTTAAAGCACAGCAACTGTAATCTGGTGAAAGAGAAAGTGCTAAGCCACCATGAAATAGAGGTTGGAGTTTGGTGCCGGGCCCAGTTTGTTTTGTCACTCTGCCAAACCATCTGTATGGACCAGGGGGAACCTCAGACATTTACAGTGCAGCCGTACTACTCCAATCCATCTTACGCTAATGTTGTGAACGCTGGAACTCAATCTAGTCTCAATTGAAAGCTCAAGACCTGGAGTTTCGATGGTCTAAAAAAAAAGAAAAAAAAGTGATTTTATTTTTTTCTTTCTTGACTACATGTCCAAAAACATCATCATATACATAGAAAGATATCCAACGAGTGGACTCTCCAGTTTCAGCCATTTTGTGAAGTCAGTGAAGTCTCAACGGTCCATGAATCAGAAGTATTTCACCTCATAGTGTTGTCGGTCTTTGCGTTGGATTTTTTTCGCTGGACGGATGCTATTAGTGACGTGACTAGACATAGTCCAGAGACGGGCTCGTTAAACTGGCCACCCATGCAATAAACACAGTAAACAAACCCCATTTTAAATGCCACGCTTTTGCTTCATCGTCTTTTTTAAGAGCGATGATGCTGCCCAGTTAGAGATGAAGTTGATAGCTCTTAATAGTGTCTGCCTCTCTCTTAACAACACCTTGGTTACAGCGCAGGCAATATTTTATTGGTCTGTTTGAGTTTGAGCACAGAGCCATTAAAGGTCCACAATAGGCCGTAAAAGCTGTGCCAATGCTAATTACGTGCCAGTTCTGTAATATTAAATATTGGAGATTTAGAATGAGTCAATGCTCAACGGCACACACAGTAGATATCTAGATCTTGGCTTTACATAGTGGTAATTAGCTTATCCAGTTTATGGTCAACAGCTCTGAATCGCCTCATTCAAAGACCTACACAGATGACTGGGCGTATGCTAGCACCTAGCGCACGACTCCATTGGTCCAGCCTGACATATAAATACTCCAATGGTGATTCCTAGTTGGGCAGCTGAACTTTATTCCACTTTATCATTACACACTTGGCTGTGGAATGATTAGCATAATTGCTTCTGTTCACATATGGCTCGTATCGAAAATGGAACAAAAGCGCATATCAAGGAGGACTCCATAATCACCATAATTATAATTGAGGATGCAATTACCATTATTGTTATTAATATGATTAAATAATAATAGTATTGCCATATTGGTGTTGATTTTGTTTTGCACACATATCCTATCTGCATTAATAAAAGAAAGGGAAAGGGGGAAAGGGAGCCATTTCAGCTCTTTAAACCATCGGCCTCCAGGCATTAATTCCTAACCTCCTCTGACATGGCTTCCTCAGCCTCTTCCCAAGGTTAACATATCTTTAATAAAAGTTAATAAGTGGAAATGCGGCAGGCTAAACCTGGCTGTCGACCCCAGAGTAATCTGCCAGGCCGGGCTCTCGGACGTGACTAAATTAGGCTTCTCGCTCTTTTTTCGTGACGTTTGGGAGCAAATTGCTTTCTTATGTGGTGTGTGTGTGTGTGTGTGTGTGTCCATTCCACTGCTGGCCTTCTGTTAGTTATCCGATTTGGTTTGCTAGGAAATGTAGCACAACATGGAGAGGGTTGGGTGAAAAGGCCTCTCAGATAAAGCTTGTAGTCCTCCAGACTATACATGCCCAGAGAGTTGGCACAGGGGTTTGTTCCAGTCGGAGAGAGATTTTACTACGTTGATTCTCTTTAAAGTCTCTCAGTTAGCCTCATTTTGGGCATTTTAGATTGGCCCAGAATAATACAGACAGACATTATGCTTCTACAGTAAACTACATCTCATGCTAACATGGCTGCCATGGAATTGTCTACTTAATTGCAATATTGACATATTTGGAAGTATGGACTTTTAAACCAAGCTAGCTTTAACTGCAGGAGCACTAGAATCAGGCTTTAACCAGCTAGAACCCAATTAATATGTCTACATGAATGGATACATGGGGGTGAGCTCAAAGGTTGGCCGACTTGTTTGGATATCTTATGTTGGTTATTCTAGCATGGAAAGTATTTGATACCTCTGCCCAAGTGATGCGTCTTGTGAGGAATGTACATCGTTAAACTGCTACCAATTCTAATCTACCAAATACTGTAGCCTCTTCATCGCCTCCACACAGCATTCCATTTTGCCAAAGACAATAATTTACACTGTCGCCAAATGTGTTTCTGTTGTCAAGTCAATGTTATTTCCACCCATTTAAGGGGACACAGTGGCCTTTATTGCATCCTATCCAATTTCATTTTCTCTGATACCCTGCGGGGTATGGAGGAGATGATGCACTTGGGTGTGTGTGTGTGTGTGTGTGTGTGTGTGTGCGTGTGCGTGCGTGTGTGTGCGCGTGCGCGTGCGTGTGTGTGCACGTGTGTGTGTGTGTGCGCAACTGCATAATGGGATTTTGTATTGTGTGCTTGACTGTGGATGTGTGTGTGTGTGTCTGTGTGTGTGTTTGGCACATTATTTAGACATGTATATGTATAGGTATGCGCTGCGCGTGCGTTTGTGTGTGAGCGCTAGGCGGTGTGTGTACCTTGTGCGTGGGCCCCCAGGCTCTGTTTGCGTGGTGTGACAATGCTGCTATATCCTCCTCCTCTCCCTCCCCTCCCCCTCTCCCTCCCCGTGTTTTGATTTCTACTTAAAGTTTTATGTCACTGCCCTCCTCTAGGGTGCCATTACCTCGTATGCTAATAGAGCTATGCATATTCTATTAGTGCTGTCAGGGCAAGATAAGGGACACATTCAGCAAAGGAGCACTTAGGGGCCAATGAACTCAGCGAGGGGTCTCGCTGTTCCTGCATTATCAGTCATCTTCACATCTGAATGGAGCTTGCTTATGTGCCTCCTCCCAGCAATGACTCAGGACCGTCCTCCATAATACTCAGTCACTGAGAAGCCGGCCGATTGCTATCACACACACACACACACACACACACACCCACACACACACACACGCGCAGTCACGCACACCCACACACACACACACGCATACACGCACACACACACACACATTCACGCACACACGCACACACACACACACACACACACACACTCACACTCACACACACACTCACACACACACGCGCAGTCACGCACACACACCCACACACACACACGCAGACACGCACACCCACACACACACACACACACACACACACACACACACACACACATTCACGCACACACGCACACACACACACACACACACACACACACTCACACTCACACTCTCACACACACACTCACACACACACACCACCACTGCCTCAGCCAACCACAAAGAATGCAGCACAGGGCAATAACTGTAGCAGTGTCAGAGACAGACAAACACGTTCCATTTTGGTCAGTTTGGATTTGTTGAATGTGTCTTTATTTTCTGATTGATTTAAGTCCTCTATCCCGCACAGCGGTAATATAGCCATATGGTACATTTGTGGAATTGGAGTAACAAATGTTCCATACCACTATCTTTTCTCTGCCCCTTTTCTCTCTGTTCCCTCTCTCTTCTGTGTCACGGTTTCCCCCAATAAAGCAGCCACTCCAAATTGGAAAAGCATGTTGACTAGGAGTGCACACCTCATTTAGAAGTTGGAATTAAAAGCCAGTCAAGCTGGGATGGCATTTTTTCTGTGGAAGGGAGGAGGCAACGGGGACTGAAGCTGTGTACAATCATCTCCCTGTCGTGATTCGCTGGTTCTTTTCTGTGACACCTTTTTCCTGTCACCTGGTACGACGTGTCAAACATCACACCTACAGCCCACGGTGAACGTCTCGCTGTATCAGACACAACTTTTCCCTTTTCTTTGTTATAGAGAATGATAAATAAAATCTAAATGGTAGGGTAAAACATTTGTTTTTCGATGGACCTACGAAGGATTAGTTTCTTGTTCCTTGTCACAATGCGGCTGACACCTCTGACCCCCGCCCCCTTCCCTTCCGTACCATACGAGCCGCCCGCCTTTAATGAAAAGATAAATCACACTGTAAGATAAAAAGGCTGGTGAATTATGCTCCATGAAACAAATCTCATTTTGTTTCTACCTAAAAACAGATGAACCTTTTATGGAAATGTGGAAACGATTAGTTTAAGGGTCGTCTTTTAGAGTAATTCCCAAATGAAACTAGCAGGCCCCGTATTTATGAAGCCCATAGCAAAGAGCCTTAATGAGGCAATTAAGCAAAGGGGTCGACTGACTTTGATCTAAACGTGGTGATTTTTACAAAAACATCGCACAGTGATAGATACTCATAACTCAGAGGCCTTAATTGTGCTTAATTTGTTTGGAATAGGAATGTGCTTTCAATTAGAGCGTGGATTTTGGCCCGCGTGTTTAAAGGAGGCTGTCAGGGAAAATTAAGAAGCAGTTTGCTTTCGGAGTTACTGTTTTTTATCATGGGGGATAGAGAGCCCCAAACAGAAGGCAGAGGAATAATTAGGTCCTATAGGAGGAAAGAGGGAGGAAAGGTAGAGAGAAGAATGACTGAGCTGAGGAGGAAATTAAAATAGCGTTGGAGGGCCGCCGCCTAGCTTGGGCTGGGGGTCTGGCCCCAACATGACTGTTAGTTTTTTTTTTCTGCAGCACCATACACACTGTGGTGCTATCATCATTAATCGGCCCACAAGTTTTTCCCCCCAAGTCATGATTTGATAACTGTGGCCTAGATGACTAGATGACTAGATGACTAGATGCCTAGATGACTAGATGACTAGAGATGACTAGGGCCCAGGGTTTTACTTGGTCAGGTCAGAAAAAAAAGAAGAAAAAAAAACACCTCCTGATCAAGCAATCACACTATCTGCAAGAGGCAGATATGTACAATTGATCAGTATTTACAAAATGTCATTAATTGAATTCAGAATTTTTATTGGATCATTTGACTGTGACACCCAGTAAAGTTTTAAGATACAGTTTAGGGTTTGTGTGTGTGTGGAGGGCGGGGGGGGTCTTGTGTGTGTGTGTCTGTGCGCGTGTGCCTGTGTGTCCGTGTGGGTGTGTGTTGTCCAGAGTGATATGAAGGCTGTGACAGGGTGGTGGTGGTGTTGCCAGGCCTGGGCTTGGTCAATATCTGCAGCTCAACTCACCCCGACATGGGGCAGAGTGGGCCCCCTATAGTTGCTAACCAGGTGTACTGTGTGTGTGTGTGTGTGTGTGTGTGTGTGTGTGTGTGTGTGTGTGTGTGTATGTGTATGTATGTATGTGCGTGCGTGCGTGAGCATTTGCGTGCATGCACTTTTCTTTGCACTTGTGGTTCTGAGATGCAGTGCTGTTTATCTTGCTTCCAAACTCTTAGAATACAGAGGAATCTTTCTACTGCTTTGATTCAACTTCTCTCCTCTCCTCCCTCTCATCTCCCCCTCTCCTGCCACCCTAGTACCGCATATGCGCATGCACGCACACAAACGCAGGCACACACACACACACACACAGACACACACACACACCCATCTCTTCTCCTCTGCTCTCTCTTGGCATAGCTGCAGAGGGGGATCAGTATCAGCTCTCCCTGACTCCACCAGGCTCTCCTCCATTACAGCCAGGCAGATCAGACAGAGGAAGTGGCTCATTTCTGTTTTTCTCCTGAGGTCTGCAAGTAACTCCTTCTCAGACTTAACAGAATGAAGATATTGTGCTGAGCAAGACCCAAACAGGCTTTCGCTCTCTCTCTCTCACGCTCTCTCCCTTTCCAAATGAGTCCTGTTTGAAGGCGTATAGGGGCAGGATTTTGATTTTTTTTTTTTTTTTAAATAACCAAGAAAACTGGCCCATATACAGTACAGGCCTGGTATGTCCTGGTCAGGTCATGTGATCAGGAAAACCCTTGTGCCCTCAGTAGTGTGTCTTCTTCACTCTCTTTCACAGAATATATACTGCCCTTTTTGGTGTCTGGTGGGTTTTTGCCAACAAGTGGCGGATGGTTGGACTGTGGGGATTCTCCTTCGCTCAATGGTAGCTGTGTGTGTGTGTGTGTGTGTGTGTGTGTGTGTGTGTGTGTGTGTGTCAGTGAGTAAGAGGGAGACAGCATGACTGGAGCAGACAGGCAGATGCTCTCTCTCTCCGTCTCTCGAGGTCTTCCCCTTCACGGGCCATTAGAGTTGTCTTATCCCATCTGCCATCTGCCCATCACTCACGGCAGCCCTGGATAGAGTGCCCCCTCTCTCTCTCTCTCTCTCTCTCTCTTTCTCTCTCCTCCTCCCTCCCTCCCTCCCCACGCCTCTTACTGCCATGTAGGCTGTGTGGCGCGTGTCAGGTGCAATCCTGAGTGATATGTGGTGCCGTGTGTGTGGGTGTAAAACCAGTCAAGTGATGTTCCCTCCCTCCCTCCCTCCCTCCCTGGGACTCTCTGTCACTATGCCTCCTGCTCATTGCGTGGGCCCACAGCCTCTATTCTCTAAGGGGCTGTTAGGTGAAATCCCACCGCAGAGATACAGGGGTGGCAGCTATTTGCGGCCATCAGGGACATTACCTCATGATCACTCTGTCGTAGTCATGGCTGCCGGGTCGTAGTAGTCTGTTTGGAGAGGTTGACGGGGTCCATTCTATGCCGGATGTGGAGATTCCTGTGTGTGTGAGCGGCTTTTCACTCAGGGTGAATGTATTTCGGTGGACAGAACGTTTGCTAATAAATTGCACGCTAGCCGTAGGAGAATAAAGATGTTCATGTTGATAATGAATGGTAATGGATGGTAATGATGATGAGCATTCACGTGCCTTTCTGATCTACCAGGTGTGGGGAGCGGGTGATGGGGGATGAACACATGTGCAGGCCTCGTGTGATTCGCAGCCACGACATGAAAGATTGCAAAGAGCAAAAACGGGTTATAAAACACCGTTGCAATAGTCTACACCAAGTAACAACACATTAATATCCCCTCTTGGATATATATACGCTGGCTCTGCAAATCTCCTAAGCTGTTTCTTGTTCCTTTTTGACTCTTTGTTCTGGAGGTAAACCTGGCCTCCTCAAAAAAAAGGGGGATCTTAATTAGCTTGAATAATAGCCAAGCATGTGTGGACTTAATCCCTTGGCTGAGAGTCCGGCGTTAATGGTTTCCTTGTCATTCACCGGCACCGTTCGAAAAACATGTTCCTCTTTTCACGTCGAGCAGGTTTTCTCTCTCCTCTCGTTCTCTCGTTTGCCGTGGCCAATGAACACTCTTCGCTCCGACCGAGCGCCACAGACTTCTCCTTTCATCCCCCCCCCCCCCCCCCTGCCTCACCCCCCTCTCTTTCTCTTTTGATTGGGCTGAAGGGAATTATGATGAATCCACTCCGCGTCTGGCATCAAGTCGGCCCTCTCTGCTGCCTTCTCTAACGAGAGGACAAATTACTGACTTCCTTCATTCATATTAACTATAGTTCACGGCTTTTCCTTTTTTTACAACTCCGCCAAACTGCCCTGGTTTGTGTTGGAGAGCGGTTGTTGTTTGGAAGAGATTTAGCGATATTCAGTCTTTCCTTTTCTTTTTCTTCCCTGATTGAAAAGGTTGTTCAGCAGCTGTGTGACCGCGGTTTACCAGGCATCGTGTATCTGAGTGACGTCCCGATCTTGAAATCAACAATATCTGCTCTTTGATTTGATTTGTGCTATCGGTTTCCTCTTGGATTCTGGTCATCCCAACGGCTGGATTCATAGTCATCCCGCTGTTCTGTCTGTTTTCTAACTGTTTTACTTGGCAGTGTTTGATATGTGATGGCGTGATAGGAGACACATTCGACCACAAACCCAGCTCTGGGCTTTCCTTATCATGGAAAGCTTCTTTCATGATGAACAATGGATGAAAACCGAAATAAAAGCCTCAAAATAGCCGTCACAGAAATGCACAACAATAAAGAATACAACCACCCTCTCTGTTCTGCCTCTCTCCCCCTCGCTCCCCTCCTCCCTGACAGTAAAGGGTAAAGGGAACGAAAGCGACGGAGAAAACCAACCCGTTGTTGAAGGAGGGACCGAAATCTTGAGATGTAAATCAATAGAAACTGGAACCAGGCAATACATTCTCATTCTTGTGGGACAGTTTGGACCAACTGAGCATGACCCACTCTGAGGGCAGCTAACCAGTTGTACTCAGCAGCATACAACCAGTATGAATATTGAAGCGGGTCATCTGTTAGTGGTCATTCCCTCTCCCTGACCGCCAAGAGGCGAACCAGGCTAAATTTGACATTCACAGACAATAAATTGCCCCCGACATCTCTTCTGGGTGAAAGTCGTTCTCAGAAAATTTCTAATGGACCAGTATAAATCTTTTAAATTATAAATCAATAAATAGTTAATACTATAATAGGAATCTTTATAAATATTTAAGTGAGTGGATAGAGAGAGTGGTGGGGTAAGGGTGGGGGGGAGGGAAACACACACACACACACACACACACACGCATACACACACACACACACACACACATACACACACACACACACATACACACACACATACAAGCATACACACATATACACACACACGCACATACATACATACACACATAAACAAATACACCTTAACTACAGAGGTAAATTCCATGAAACTTGTATTGATGTCTTATGTTATATTTTTTAGCATTTTGATAGGTGCATTGTTTCACTTTGTAGCTGATCTTATTATAATATAGGAGGCATTTAAACTTCTTCCAGTTAACATCCTTAAGACTCAATATACTCAATATAATCCATTCTTCCGTGTGTTTGTGTGCACAGTGTGTGTGTGTTTGTGTTTGTTTTTGTGTGTGTATGTGTGTGTGGTTTTGTGTGTGTGTGTGTGTGTGTCCAGAAACGCATGTGCAGGGGTCCCATGCATAAATCAGATCCTATGTTGCTGGGTGTACAACATGGTTACTGGTAATGTGTTCAACTTTGACACATGGACCGCTGATATGGTCGAAAATTGTTTTGACGAAAAACAATGGATGCATCATGTGACTTACTCACCGGACAGCTGCTCTCTCTTTTAAGGCGATCAACACCAGAACCACCATTACATAGATTTGTAAATACATGCCCAGATGGTTTTAGCTTAAACATGTTGGGTGGAAGCCAACCTTAGAGATAGCTATGTTTGAAATGTTCCCTTGGTGTTAACAGGAACCAAATGCCTGTGTACATTGACAAGACCCCTGGTGTGTTTCAGAGCCACATATGGCAAATATGTCTTTAATGCACAACGCTGTTTATCCTCCTATCCCTCTATCTGTCAGATAGCTGTAATGTCTCTCTCTCTCTCTCTCTCTCTCTCTCTCTCTCTCTCTCTCTCTCTCCCGTGAGAGTTAATTCTCTGGAACATTCCCCTGCTGCTGTGATGATGATCACAGAGTGAATACCCCTCTCTCTCTCTCTCTCTCTCTCTCTCTCTCTCTCTCTCTCCTCTCTCTCTCGTTCACCCTCCCCTGCTTGAAAATGACACCGAGGGGGTGACAGTCCAATTTGCTCGTAACGAATGGCTGCTATCACAAGCCCTCCCCCCCCTGTTGACTTTTCAGTTTCGCCTGCCTGAGAGAAGGTACTGTACTCACCCCCGCCGACCTGCCGTCATCTCATCTGCAGCTCGGGGGAGAGACGCTGATGCTCGTTTGTCTGGCCCCTGTCAGCCCCCCCCCCTCTCCTGCGTGCTTATCAGGCAAATGATTCCCCCCTGCCCTCCCTCACCCCCCCCCCCCCCCCATCAAACCATTATTGATCTATATATCTTTTCCATTTCGCCGTGGCGTGTTGTTGTTTCCTCTCTCTCTCTCTCTCTCTCTCTCTCTCTCTGATGGATGTTCCTCTCTCTCACCTTCCCCTCATCACGGCCCACGTTGTCACCCCCTCCTCCCTCCCTCCCTCCCTCCTTCCTCCGTCATTAGATCTATCAGATACTCATGATCGTTTTCCCTCTCTGTCTCTCACGCGCATGTGCACGCACGCACGCAGACACGCACGCACACATACACACACACAAGCACAGTGTCCTCTCTTTCTTTGTCTTTATCGCTGTCACTCCTTTCTTCACCTCTCATTCCTCTCCTTCCTCTCTTTCTCCCTCTTCAATACTTTCTTCTTCTTCCTTTCTCTTTTTCCCCACTTACTTGCTCCCTCTTCTCCATCCTCTCTCTCTCTTTCTCTCTCTCTTTCTCTCACTCTGTCTCTCTCTCTGTCTCTCTCTCTTTCTCTCTCTCTCTCTCTCTCTCTCTCTCTCTCTCTGTGTGGTTGGTTCAAGGAGACGCTCCCTCATCCGAGGCCGTCAGGCCCCAGAGGACGTTCTCTCCATGCCGTTCATTACCCTCCTGTCCCCTCCTCCCGTAATGAGCCGCGCTCGCATAATGAATTTAATTAGCAGGACGGAGTTTCAGTTTCACCAAAGCCGCCTTCACCTCCCTCCCAGCCCCAGACACACAGGACATGCACATTCCTTTCCAGAGGTGCGAGGCAATTAGGCTCAGCCGCGCGCCACAGCTTTGTCATAGCCAGCATCTCTAACGTCCCGGAGAGCACGCCCGGAGATAACGGGACTGCCACGGAGAGAGAGAGAGAGAGAGAGAGAGAGAGAGAGAGAGAGAGAGAGAGAGAGAGAGAGAGAGAGCTCATGTTTCAACATCCCCACCAGCCTCCTTCTCCTCCCCTTCAAAATGAACTTGAAATCTGGCCCTTCTTGTGATGTATTGCTGTCATACACAGAGATCTACAGGCATTGCGATGTCATGGAGCCAAAGATGTACGGTACAGTAAGAGGAGCCGTTCTTTTAGCCGACATTCTGGCAGTAGACCTCTAATACCCCACGCTTGTTTCCTGTCGAGAGAGAGAGTACTACAGTAGTCGCAGAGGAGATTTAAGTATACGAACAGGTCAACTAATACTAGAACTGGCACTGTGGTACACCAGACACACCAGGACTAGGTTGGAGCGGCTTGGTCCGCAGTACGTCTGGTTTTCATCGTTCCTCTCTGATCTTCTCATCTCTCCTCTTGAACTGCTGCGGAACTATTTTCTATCTCCAAATGACAGACATCTGTCGCCATAGGTATCGCGGTGGGAGCACAGCATAGGTATCTGTCACGGTACAGAGCTTGTGAACAGCTCCTGGTCGTCTTCATCCATCTATCCACTGCCTAAATCTTACGAACACTAATGCCGTGAGGTCAAGATGAGTGTAATTGAAACCTTGACTCCCAGCCTTTCTGAATAAAATGGTATATGGACTGCACTTATATAGCACCTTTTTCCAAAGCGCTTTACAACAGCCTCTCATTCACCCATTCACACGCACGTTCACACACCAATGGCGGCAAGCTACCATGCAAGGCGCCGGCCCGCTCATTGGGAGCAATTTGTGGCTCAGTGTCTTGCCCAAGGACACCTCGACACATGGCCAATCTGGGATCGAGCCGCGACCTTGCGTACATGGCCAATCTGGGATCGAGCCGCGACCTTGCGTTCATTAGACGCCGGCTCTACCTCCTGAGCCACAGCCGTCCACATTTCTAATCTCGCTGTGTTCAGAAAGCCTGCGGAGGTTCAAGTAGAACCTCGTTACAGAGGGCTGAGAGACCTGTCAGGTGCTTGCCACACTCCCAACCAATCCATATGCAGCTTAGAACAGAACTGCCAGTACTTTTTTTACTGATGTTTCACTGATGCTAACCCATGTGGGTAGTGTTCTTACAACAAAATTATAATTCTGGGAAAATTAAAACCACTTCAGCAATGTCCTTTTTTAAATTTTTTATATATATATATATATATACAGTATATATAGCTTGCTAGCAATGTACACTTAAGTTGATACTTACTGACTAATTTGATTTTTTCAAGAGTGAAAAGTGAAGGGAGGGTGAACTGAAAAGAGGAGGGAGTTGTTCTTGAAACATCACACCTGCTCAAAGCCTATCAACATGTGATTCCTCACAGTCATTCACAGCCAGTGTTCCATCCAACTGAGATGGTCTATTGAAACATTCTCAGACCAACAGAGGTTTGGAGGTATGTCTGTGACAAGTTACATTGTAATGACCTCACCAACCAGCCCTATCCGTCTGTAGTATGGTGTCTTATCCTGTCTTATTACTCTAGCATGGTGTCTTATCCTGTCTTATTACGCTTGAAGGCTAACCTCTCTCATCCCACCACCAGTGCAGACCATTGTGACATTCTACTATTATTTTCTTTTGGCTAGGATAAACTCCTGGTTCTAGGTCAGGTCACATGGTCAGGACCTGTCTTAGAGGTGGTTCTCCTGTCTTAGAGGTGGTTCTCCTGTCTTAGAGGTGGTTCTCCTGTCTTAGAGGTGGTTCTCCTGTCTTAGAGGTGGTTCTTCCCCTTCTCCTTGGTTGTTGTTCCTCTGTGTAAATCATCTCTACGGGTCCTCTGGGGAGGCCAACACATTAGCCATTGTTGGCATCATGGGGCATATTAATCTAGGAGGGCTGAACTCCACACACACCACAACACTGTATTTACTATTTAAATATACCATCAACAATGCTCCAGAGAAACTGGATCAAACAGAGGTGGAGGTGGAGACTGGACTACAGTGGTACTGGCTGTAGATGTTGACATGTGGGACAAGGATTAAGAACCCACATGTCAACCTGAGGAGTTCTTCTACCCGAAAGATAGTCAACATTGTTTTATACATTTGGGGGTAAGATTCTGTGTACAGTTTCAGAATGGAGAGATTGAAGCTATTTAAGCTTTTTGTAAAATATCACAGAATTTTACAAAAATTGGCTTTTTGGCAATTAAGAGCAATTAATGGCAATTTGTGGCACCACCTGTCGTTGGTGTGGGTACCTGGGGGGGGGGTGTACCTGCCAGGTCCGATACTCATCTAGGCCACTTTGATAAAGTGTGTGCCGATATATTTGCTAATGTTTTAAACAAGCGTATCAAATTGCAAATCAAAAAGCTGTTTTGAAACGTGAAAAACATATTTTGTGCAGCATTTCCAGCCTTTTGGTGATTCACAATCAATGCAATGCACTTCACAATGTTCTCTTTGGGAGGTGTTTAGGGAAACTCATTAACATGGTACTTCTTAGGAATGATGCATTGTTTAAACTGTTGTAAAGCGTAATGGAAGACTCTTGTATTTAATGTATGTGACCTATGTGTTTTTAATGTGGAAACTGTATTCTTGAGCTGCACTTCTGCCTGTCAAAGGAGAATTTCTGTCACTGTGTGACAGACAATAAAGCAATCTTGAATCTTGAATCTTGAATCTTGTAGACCTTACTACAGGAAGTAAAATGACTTCAAAAGATGTTTCAGTTTCACCCAAGAAAGACGCTTTACTTGTAGTGATTCTGTACCTCAGTGGTCACCAACCTTTTCAAGCATAGCCTCGCCTTCTGAGTAACGATACCCACAGTGCCTGTGTTCTTTTTGTATTATTTGTTGTTGTTCTCAAATAAATACAATAGAGAAACTGCTTGGATCTCTTTCTGGTTGTGGTTCATGTTGGTTGTTGCTGCAAGGCAGAGCACAGTTAGGAATATTACAACACATATTTAATCAGTTTTCTCTTTCGATATGATGCCTGCGTTTGAACAATAAGTGGTGTAGGATGTTTCTATTCTATTCTCCTGTTCTCTCACAAGGTTGTTTCTGAGTGTGTTTATGAACAAATGTCAGAAGTATTGGGAGAGACATTTTAATGTATGCTGGACCAGAAGCCTATATGTGTATAGACTGTTTTGGCCTTTACCGTTTTAAAAACTCACTCTTATGGTGTGGAAACTGACTTTGTTCTTGATCGTTCCAAATGTTTTGGAATCATACTACTCATTTAGTGAATGAAATGTCTTAAATGTGGTCACATTGACCTGACTGTAAAAATATGTCTTTTTTATTGAGATATCACCTTGCACCAGAGAAAGGAGTGATGTCATTGTTCTGTCTTTAGTGTTGTTGTTCCAGTTGATGGTAGCAGACATATGTATTGACCTTGTTTGTATTTTTTGTACCACAGCTAAAAACAAAATGACTACATTGAACAAGGGGCCTCCCATCAGTCCATACTGTATGGGCTCTGAAGACAAACGGGACTGAGAAGGGCTGGGTTGATTCTGATTTCATGACCATGGCATAAACCATCCTACCAAGCACTGCAATGATATGAAAGGTGCGGATTTGCTGGTATTCCCCCACAATATGGTAATACAATGTATTATATCTTCACTTTTTGTTATTGCTTGGAAATTCTATAGAACAGAATTCATATGGAATACACTCAATGAAGGTTTTCTTATGCAATTCAGTATTTCACAATCACCAGATGTTTTTCCTTTTTGCCTGTGTGTACTGATTATGCATTTTTCATGTGTTTATGTGTTTTTCATTAGACTGACATTGTTCAACACACATAATGGATGGCGTTTGGCGTAGAGGTGAATGAATGAGGAGGTATGAGGTGAGTGTGCGTGTGTGTGTGTGTGTGTGTGTGTGTGTTTGTCTGTGTGTGTGTCTGTTTATGTGTGTGTGTGTGTGTGTGTGTGTGTGTGTGTGTGCGTGTGTGTGGTAATGGAGGACCCATTTCCCTTATCAGCCTACCAAGAGAATGTAAAAGTCCTCACTCAGCACCACTGGTCCTCAAACTGCAGTCCAAGCACTGTACTGTAATGGGAGGGAGGCTGGAAAAAGTGAATTTTCAGCAGATTTTAGGGCAAAACATTCCCCCCGCTTCCTTTGTCAGTTCTGTCAAAGCAGCACGGGCTGTGTATCCTGACAGAGGCGGCCATTTAAATGTTTAAGCAGAGGGAGAGGGGAGAAGGGAGAAGGAGCACGTCCCAAACAAGCAGTGGTTAATGTTTAAAGAGAAAATAATGGAAATACAATGTCGGGGAAAACACAAAAGAGGATCAAAAAGTATGTTATTAGAGGGGAATATGGTTAAATAATGTATAAGTTGTGCATGTTTTACATCAGGTTTCTCATTGTGAATACATGAATAGATGGGATAGATATTAGGCTTTGAGGACCAGGGCGACCTCGAAGAGGACAAGAAAACAAACAACAAAACAAGGTGTTTTAATGGAGGGTGAGATGTGGGATATGGAAGTGGATCTATAAATACATGAATTTCTGGACAACCGAAACATGACAGCTTTGCTTACTAGGTTCCTTTTTTCCACAGTGATATTTCCCACATCCTGAATTGTTTTTGAAACACTCAATGCTCTATACTCTCACAGGTAGCACTTATATAAAACTGCATGAATAGGAAATTGAATGGTTTTCAATACAGAAACAAGGATTAGCCACTTAGAGTACTTTACCTCAAAGTGATGTTAGGCTATCCTGACATAGAATCCCTAAAACAAAAGTTTGTCCCATATTTAATATTATGATATTAAACTGAATCATATGTTTTGATCAATTATCGTATGAATCAGTTTCTGTCTACCAACAAGGTCTGGTGACCAACAATGTGGTTGTTTGACCCATTAAATGACGTTGCGGTTTTTAATATCAGTGTGCTTGAGTGTCCTTTCCTTCCAAGTTCTAAGTTTCCAGTGACACCACCTCACCATGCATGACCTCTGCTAGTTCACACTGTGTGTGTTTTGTTCAGCCCCAGTCAAGCAGAACCGCAAGTTACCAAACATGATGAGTATTCATCAGCACTGTCTGAGAGGAACATTTATGGAAGGTCAAACCCTCCTGCTGCCCTCAGGACGGCACTAAAGTCACTCAGGCTTGTTTTTAGTGTCTCGACACACTGATACTGAATATGACCCGGGGCGATCTATGATCAGTGGCTCATGTCACATGACTTTTTTGGATGCAGGTCTATTTGATCTCAAGTGTTTGATTCACTTCTGCTGATCTGATCTGAGCTTACGTCTCTCTCTCAAACCACAACCTGAGGCAGACCTGCTCCACTGGTCAGGAGTGGAGTTTGAGGCCCTGACACTAGGGGGAGCCAGTTAATAATAAGAGCTGAGTTGAGGGAGCCTGCTGTGGGGCGGCAGTGGGAGGAGGGGTCTGTGGGGTGGCCATGGGGAGGGGTTAGAACAGTTAGAGGAACCGTACCCCAGTGGACATGACTATGAACACAGTGATGGGCTGAGCGTTTTGGGAGGAAATTTTGGGGGCTGTTTGTGCATTAAACTCGCACACGTGTCACACATGTAGCAGAGTGGTGGTGGTAGTAGACCAGCAGTAATTAAACATAATTCGCAGAAAGCATAAATGCTACCGCAGAACTCAAAACATGATGCACTCCTTCTAATATGTCCAGGTTTCATTAGAACATGTGCTTTGCTGTGTCAGAAAGAGCCAAGCTGTGTTCAGGATGTTCACTGCTGACCAAAGGAGAAACCAGACCTGTGTCTTGGCTGGGATTATTAACTCTCTCTGGGAAGGGCAGATAAATATTTTCAGCTTTCCAAGAACAAGCCAAGAAAGGGAAAGAAAATAACCGAAGTAATTTTGAAATGGTGTTATTAGTGTTTTTTTCTATAGTTTGCAAAGAAAATGCCAAGATGCCGTGTTTGGTAAACCACCCCTTCAATCAGACGACAACCGAGGAGACTTGAGGCAAGACATGACATTTATTTGTTAGCTAATACAAGGTTGTGGTTTTGGTTCCCCCACACACATCTTCACTGTCCAGGTCTCACTGGAACTCTTTTCCTGTCTTATGAAGGGCCAGGAGTTTTCCCTGACGAGCCTTTGTAGGGGCCCCTGCATTTCTTGCCCTGCTGATGTGATGCCATTATCAGAATCCTTCATTCCTCTTGAGTGAGTTCACTAGTTCATTTTTATTTCATGAAGTGGAGGAGGGGATTCAAATGGTGAAATCTGCATTTCCAGGGACAATAATGCTACTATGTTTTAAATTCATACCGGATTAAGGGTTAAAATAAAATCCCATGCATATCATAAACTTTCCCAAACCATGGGTCAGTTACCAATAGTTTATATATATATATTGTTGATTGATTGAACGATTTTATTTTGGAAAACACAGATGCATACAGCACATGTCCTAGAGGAAAGTGTGATACACACATTTTAATAAACACAACAAGACCAAAAAAAACACAGAAAAAAACCCCCATGTCATATCCCATAAAAAACAATTGACAAACCTAACACCAAAACAGTTTCTATTCCTTGCCGAACCCCTCCCCCTCCCCTTCGCTCTCACCCCCCCGGACCCCCCTCTCAACCCCCCCCCCCCGACCCCCCTCTCAGCTCCATTATGCAGACATTACCCCTGTGCTGTGAAGAGGGGGTCACAGAGTGCACACGTTGGAGCGGTTCACCTGTGGCGTCTGATAAAATCTGCTTGGCTAATTGACAAGCATCCAAAGGCAGTCGGCCGGCCGGCCAAACATCTTTCCGTCAGATGCCCTGGCGCTGGCTGCCTCTCCCTCCATCACAGCAGTTAGCAACAGAACCAATAACCACCCTCCTTCAACAACAGACATGGCGGTTCCGTATCTGTGAAGTATCTGCTCTTTCTCAACCTCAGTGTGCATATACATCTCCCCTACTCATTGTTTTTCCTTTTCCTCATTTGGCCTCCCAAGGACTCTCTCTGGGTTGTACATTTATCTGTGGAACCACTGATCAGGTTCATTAGAGTGCCGAAAGGAAACATGTTGAAGGTTGAAAGAGGAGCCAATCATAAGAGGACTTCAAAGCCACGTGCCGCTGTGTCCCCCCCACTGGTGACGATGGCCTGGGGGACTCATGTCATTGGGCTCAATAGTTCATCTATCACCCAGACCATGATTTCCCCGATCCAGTCAGTTGGGCCTCCTCTTGCATGTTGCTTAAACTGATCAAGGGGATAAAAATGCAGCAAGTCCTGATTGCAAGCCAGTGTCTGACACACTTCACTGCCCACACGCACACTCACACTCCCTCTCTCTCTCTCTCTCTCTCTCTCTCTCTCTCTCTCTCTCTCTCTCTCTCTCTCTCTCTCTCTCTCTCTCTCTCTCTCTCTCTCTCTCACACGCACACACACACACACACACACACACACATTCTTGCTCTAGATTTGTTCTGTTTTTAAAGACTGAAAGATGTTAATTTAATTGCACATTGCGCTTGAATGGACAGGATGCTGGAAAGGAGTGGAACAGAGAATTTCCTGCAAACAGGAAGTCAGATATATTTGAATAAGACTGATCAGGATACTGCAAAAATAAATCATTACCATACTCTAATAAAAAAAGGACAGTGAGAGTCACTCAAGGGTGTTGTTAATTAGAGAATACTGATAAAAAAAAAACTAATCTATGGAGTTGTTTAAATGTGTCAATAGCAGAGCCTGTTATTCGTATAGTATGGTATAATATGGTTTAGTGCTGTTGGAGGTCCTAGATGACCTACAGCACTAAGCTAGGTCTACTACTACAATTCTCTTCATGCAATTTATGGACTCACGGATTACCATTGATCTGTGCATCACCGTGGACATTTAGGAAAATGTGTCCCTTTTTATGTAATAATGTTTACGGAAATATTCAGCTTTGATTTGCATTTGCAAGTAAGGAGCAGCCTAACCGTTTCTGATTCTGGTTGTGATTCTGGTTCTCACTTCATGCCTCATTATTAGAAATGGCCTGGTCAGGAGGAACACTGGGCCCTATGTATAAAACTACAGACAGCGACAGATTACTATTTCCCCACAGGTTGGAGTCGTGTTGATGGGAGACCCTCACAGGTGGAGGTCTTGCCCAACAAAAACACCAGTGAATGATCCCTTCCAATGAGGTCCAGTAAAAATAAGAAATGATGACCGATTTGGCAGTGCCGTAAATTCTGGATCATCAGGCGTAGGCGTGGTCAGGCTGGGCTACTTTTTAACTAGCGCTCCGTTTCCCCACCGGGGGCTTGGGCTCATCTGAAATGACGCCAGCAGGTAATCCTGTGTGTCATAATAGCTGTTTTGGTGAGACGGTTCTTGTTTTTATGATAGCCATACATTTTCCTCATCTCCCTCTTCCTCCAGTAAGTCTTACTGTTATGTAAACAACTCTTCTGGAATCTCTGGGAGATATTTCGACATTTGTTTTGCCTCCAAGGTCGACACTACCCAGCCACTGTTACTGTAAAAGCCTAGGTGGTATTGGCACGCCTCACCTGCCTCAGCTTAACTGTTGCTTCAGTTCAGCTACAGTATATACATCAAATACATAGATCTTTTGATCGTGTGTTTTTAATCATAATTAGGTTTTAGACTCTTCTTAGACTTAAGTTAACAAAATACATGATTCCTTATGTGGGGAGAAAAATTAAACAGTGATTGCCGTAGCTGTCAAGCCGTCATTCAATGTGTGTCTCCAACTATCTGTGTCTTCAACTGTCTGTCATGCTCACTGTATCCCTGAGATATTGATAAATATCTGAGCAGTTGTTTGACTTGGCCATTACACATCCTGTAGGATTGCGCTGAATCCTTTGCCCCATGGCCACACAGTAATCTAGGCTTTATGTTGAAATCTGTAACACATTACATGGCCCTTTGACAGTGTTATGATAGAATTGCATAAAGGATAGGCTGGTCACGAGCTTAGCAAAAATATCTAGCATATGAATATAAAAAAAACTGTTGGTAGTCTATTGTCGTGTGTGGGGAATTTGGTTGAAATTGTTGTAAAGACTAGGATTTCCAGATGCCAATAGAACGGGTGTGATGAGTTTTGGAAGTACTTTCAAATCAGGATATTTTTCCTTCTGAAAATATATTTTCATCGAAATGACTTTGGTCCCAAATGCATTCTGTGCCACTCTTTAACCCACATTTCTTGGGAGTGGAATTAAAACCGGGTTTAGTGCAGTTATAGTGCTTTAATTGAAGTCAACACAAGGTAAATCATTTTTGTGGCCATAATTAAAATTTCTCCCCTCTGCTGTAAAACCCCGACAATATTATGTTCTACTGGAGGCCCATGAGATAAATCCACGCTGTCTGCTCCGATTCACTACGCCACATTAAATTCTTTTAGATCAATTAAACTTACCAGCTCACTTTACAAGCCACCAGTCTTAATGTTGGCTCCCCTCTCTCTCCAGAGTAGGGGAGTACTCTTACAGGGGGCTGTGGCCTGGGAGAATTTATTGAGCTGTCGCCAAATGAACTGGAGAGAGAAGGAAATGCATGAATTAGTCATATTCAGCCACTTGCATGGCTAGTTTCAAGTTACCTCGGAGTTCCTTCATCTAAAAAGAAAAAGAAAACATGGCATTCACTGTGTGCCACACAATGTATTAGGCAATATGTTTGTTGTTGTCATTTAAGGCTTTTTTTTTACTTGACCTTGCAACATTATGGGGGCTGTTCATGTCCCACTGTTGGTGATCATTTGGACCTTTGACCTAAACCGACCAGATACCTGTATGTAAGGTCTGATTTAAGGCTCTTTAAGGGATGCAGTTGCAGTGCATACCTTGTCTCACTGCTTGTCTGGAGGTTTTCTCTCTGTATTGTTGGACTGGGTGGTAGCAGGGATGGGTTGAGAGAGGAGAACAGGTGGACATGGCTCACAGTACAGTACTATGTTACTAGGGAAACCTTTGAACCATGTAGTATGAAAATCTCACTTGGAGAGCCCAGAATATTTTCCTGAACTCTGAGGTGGTGTTGTCTCGTGTTTAATAAACGCCTTCTCCGAGACAGCAAGATTTCAGAGATATCCAGATATGTTTCCATAGACTACACTGTTGCTATCCAAAGCCATCTCTATTGTATTCCAGACTCCCCTTGAGTTGTATGTTTTGTATTACACCGCTGTTATGGTATTTGTTTGAACTCCAAAGGTCATTCTCACTCTCTTAATGTTCGCCCTTGGTTATTATTCACATTCACAGACCATTAAACATTTAACAAGCTCTAATCCAAGTCCAAATATCAATTATTTCATATTATAGAATACGTAAGAAAAAATAATTATACTGGCTATTGTTATTAGTGAAATAAATTGGACCAGGTGTGTTCCCTAAAGGTGTCAACATATCACACTTTTGGGGGGCTATTCTGAAATTAATTGCTTTAATTTCACTCCCTCTGGGGACGAAAGAGTTAAGACTGCATTTAAGTCCGACTGAGTAAATTCACTTTATGACACCGCTGTGACATGTGCATCTGTGATTTCACACGCTTAATGTAAAATTTACAGTTGCAGTATTGAATGACACCCGGGGCCAGGGGGGGGGGGGGAACCAGAGCCCCCAGAGAACAAAGCATGCGTGTTGGGTGAGTCCCCTTCGCGCATGCCTCCCCGGCCTGTAACCCCCTCCCCTCCCCACCCAGCCCTCCCTTTACAGCCTTGGAGGTGTGATCTGAGCACGACGGCCGGTGTTATAACCTTTAAATAAGAGCCACGGTGGTTCTAATAGCACAAGGCCTTAATGAGGAAAACACATGGAACCAGGACTGGGGCTGGGGCTGGGGTTATGCTTTCTCAGGGAGCGCGGGGGGGGGGGGGGGGGATGGTGGGATGGTGGGGAGCCCACAACACCCAGGCATTGGCACTGACCATAGCTTAGAGCGGCTTTGGGGGGGCCTCTTGATGTGGTCACATTAGAGAGGTCTCTGTCGTTTTCAGTTCAAACGGAGATTTTGCACGGACGCCCCCGGTGTCATGTTAAAGTACTTCTCCCCTGGGAACTGATACCCACCCTCTCAGTATTGATTTTCTTTTATATATTTTTTTTTTAACCTATCAGCCATGTTATATGATTGAGATTAAGGCCCAGTACTTGTGAGTCATTAGAAGCCTTTAGCAGGTATTGTTTTCCTGGAAACACCAAGTTATTTGAGACATGTTACGGCCGAGGAGATTATGATTCTTGCCCACTGTAAAATGGTTGACATTTCACAGTAACCAATGCCTCAGAGCCGTTTTAAACACGTTGTATATTGTATCTAGGCTATCCATATGGTTATTCTCCTATCACTTAGCTGGCTAAGGATAGTGCATGGAACAACCTCAGGAGCACATTCAATGGCCTGTGTAGCTCTAAGCAGGCGTGGAGGAGGAGAGGGAAGGGGTAGCCATATACCATATTTCCTCGGGTCCCTGCTGGAGAACATTGATACAGGATCAGATATTTTGTTCACTCTTAAACGCTTCAAGGTAGGAGGTGGGGTCTGTGGTTCCTACTACTAACCTGAGTAGCCCCTGAGTGATATGCCCACACCTGGACCCTGCGGTCCCCAGGCCCAATCCCCACACCTGGACCCTGTGGTCCCCAGGCCCAATCCCCACTCTACCCGCCTCACTAACTCACTGGCCCTTCCACCTCAGCAAAGAAGCTGCTGTTATTCCACCACCGAGTTGTAAATGTGCAATAAAAAGCTGGCGCGGGCCATATGTGTGGTATGGGTAATGCTCCATATACTTTAATGATACACTGGACCAGGCCATATATTTTAAAACATTTTCTCTCATGTGTGATTCATCAGAGTGGGGGAGGGGGAAATAATTTTGGGGGGATATCTGAGCTGGATTTCATTCTAGGAAGTTGTTCCCTCCAATCTGCCCTTGTTCGTTCCCTTCACAGATCTGATAGGACTGGGGAGGTTTAATGTGGTGGAGCTGTGGCTTCCAAGTGCTGTCTTATCAAATGTGTGAAGGAGAGTGAATAAGGGAAGATTGGAGGGTTTTCTGGAATGAAAAGCATGTTGGTCAGCAGCATCAGAAACAGTAGCTTTACTTTGAAAGGGCAAACTGGGTGCCATTTAGTCACACAAATCATTTAAATAAGGAGGCAATTGCCACAGTATGTTGTTATTGCAGCACAGCTCTGAGCATCTATTGTCCGATCGTAATGAGTAGATAATAATGATAAGAGTTGTATCATTTATATTTTTCAGTTACACATTCTCCAATCATGATAAAGCACTGGTGAAGTGTGTCCGCCTCAACAGTAAACAAAGCTTTGGGTTAGGGTGTGTAACCCCGGTTCTCTGAAAGAAAGAGGTTCAACATCTCACTTTGGGACATGCACTCCTGTGTACCCTATTCACTGACACCCAATTCAATCATCTGGGCCCAGTTGTTCAAAACGTTTAATCTGGATCAGAATGATCCCGGATATTTTCTCTAATATTTCTCTTTTCTCTGTTTTTCCTTATACAACAAAACATTTGTCAGATAGATCTGATCCTGGATCCAGAGAAAAGAATTGGGATCATTCTGATCCAGATTAAACGTTTTGAACAACTGGGCCCTGGAACATGCCAGGAGCACTTTGCATGGCTGACCCAGCCCAGCCCATAAAGGTTACGGCATGGTGTGCCCATTTCATTCTGTGAACCACCTCTTCACAAGCCTATAAAAGAAAAGACATAATAGACGCCATTTAGCTGATGCTTTTATACAAAGTGATTTAAATTGCAGTAAGTGTGTACATTTTCCAGTATATATGGTCCCAGCGGGGATCAAACCCACAACCTAAGCATTGTTAGAGCTGTGCTCGACCCACTGAGCCACAGAGGAACACATCTGGTGAGATGTCTTCCCCAACTCCCTCAGAGAACCCATGTTACTTCCAAGTTCTCTTTCAGTCGACATCTGACTATGGGATGTTTTCACAATGCCCTGATTGCCAAGGCCTGTACAGAAAACCTGAGTGAGTACATGGAAATGTACCCGGTTCACCCTGCTCAGTTCCAGCGCCAAGGACTTCAGAATCTCACTAAAGTGTTAGCCCAACTGGCTGCAGCACAAACCTCAGAAACAGAGATGGTGTTGAACAGACCATAGCACATCCTCTAATGAAATGCGTGCCGACTTCCAAAGGGGGCAGCTGGCTTTGAGGAACTGTACGCTACGCAATAGCCTCCACTATACAGCGGGAAGGGCGGGAATGCCCAACCCAGTATGAGGTCTGAAAAACAGTCACACACACAGTTGATCACATCTCCTAAAGCCTCAGTTGTGGCCATGTTGTACTGTAAATGTGTAGTGTGCACACTGGGCAGAGAGTGTTTAGACGCCTACTGGAAAACTACCCGACATCAAAGAAATGAATATACCACTATCAGGAGGCCATGCACCCAAGTAGCCTCAGACATATCCGCACACGACTGTCATAAGTCACAGCAGCTGCTGAAAGCGGGAACAAGTCGGCAACTGACCAAATGTTCTGACTTTTATTCTGAAAAATGTAAATAAATGTCAACGTTGTTGAAAATCAATGACACACTCACTAGTCAAGCCAAAACATTGCAATACAATGGATTCGGTGACTAATCCCCACTACTACCTAGTTAGTGTAGAGTAGTGGGGGTTACTCTATTGCATTGCAATGTTTTGGCTTGACTAGCGACTTCTTCCCGCTTTCACCAGCTGCTGTCATAAGCTAGGCGAAACAACTCAAGGCATAAGGGAACAGCCTCTCTCCTGTCTACATTGGGCACAGTTCGGGATGATACTGAGTCACCGACGAGGTCTTTTCCCATGGGTCGGTGTGTGAGCGAACTTTTGGCATAATTTCTCCAGAAGCCTAAGATGAGCAAGTGCCACACCAGGAGAATTGTGTGACCGGCCGTCTAATCTGAGGTGTCCACAATAGCAACCAATTATAAGGTTACGTTCTAGTTCTCTAGGGTGAAGAAGAAGTAACAAATTACAGGTGTTATGAGTAATATAAAGATATTTATTAAGCCAAGACAATTTAAAAGTCTTATGGTATAGATAAAAACAGAATTAGAAACTACAAACAAATGCTTCAAAACAAAATAAACAATAAACACATCCCGAGGATGGTTCTTAAAACAACAAACAAAAAAGTCACTATGAAAATCCTTAAAGTATAAGTGACTATTAAAGCACAAAAACAACACTACATATGGTCTTTCCAAAATCACTAAACACAGAACACACTTAACCAAGCTATAACAAAATACTCTCTAACAAAGTATCCACCCGCATGGTATACAACAAACTGGTGGGAACTGTGTGATTGGATCACACAGCTGCTGCTATTTTTCTCTCAGGGTCTTTTGTATGGTGTGGCCTCTGATGATTGGCTGGTTTGGAGATGATTGGCTGGTGTTGATTGGCTGGAGTTGATTGGCCACTGCTGGAGTTGATTGGCCAATTATCAAGGATCCCCTGGACTGGACTCATCTCCTATTTAGCTTTTAAAGAGATACAGACACAGACAACCAGAACAGACACTACAACAGACACAAACATATAGACAGACAACCAGGCTACTGATAGCCGTCACAACGACCCTCAATGGATTGGGGCACTGTCGGACCTTCACAAGGGTTCATACACACAGGTCGTACACCATACCTCGCAGAGAAGAAGAATGTTTTATTTGCCATGCAATCAACTTGTCAATCCATTGTTGGAATAGTCGGTCATAGTTGGCATAGTCCCCTGGAGCAATTAGGGGTTAAATGCCCTGCTCAAGGACACATGCAGTTCCCTCTTGAGGCGGGGAACCAAAGATGAACCAATGACCTTCTGACTGCCAGCCGGCCTCTCTAACCTCTAGGCTACCGCCACCCCCCCAGAGGAGTCAGGGCGTCTGCCTGGCCAATGGCCAATGGCCTGTGTGCCTTTTGTGTGTGCCTGCCCACTAAGGTGTGTGCCTCACTAAGGTGCTCATGGGCTCACAGGGCTTGGGGGCAGACAGTGTGCCTCTGTGACTTGACCGGATGACCCCAACTGGGGAACAATGTCAATGTCAGATAGCCGGATGGTTCCCCGGGACCCCACAGCCACTGGGGGGTACGCAGGGGTGCATAGTGAGATGTCGAATGTTAGCATACAAACAGTACTTCACCGGCTAGCTAAGCTAATAGCTAGCAAATAGCATAAGCTACACCCACCTGCTATTGGAGTCCGGACATATGGACAGATTTGAACCCAGGAGATTCTCTCTGAATAGGAATATACATTTTACCAGTCAATATCAGAAAGGCAAAACATGTTTTGAGTAGTGTAAATGGGAAATGGGAAATATGATATGCTCTTGTTGAACATGTACCTAGCAACTTGGTGGTAACAATGTAACAATGATTGGCAGTTTATGGGCTGTCAGTCAACCACCAAGGATGCTGTACACGTACCCAGTCAGTCGTGAAGAACTGATGAAAATCGAGTAAATAATAAAATCTGATTTGATTAACTTTACTTTTTAATAATGTTGAAACCAGAGGTTTTTTGCATCGTTGTTCCTCTAGACAATGTAAATGCGTTAACAAAAAGTCCTTTCAGTCTGATCCGCAGACCTGCATTGGGAGGGCAAAGAGTAGAGTCTCGAGTCTAGCCGATCCCAACCCCAGCACCTGCCAGAGCTAGCGCATTGAAAAGGGAGAAAGGACCTAGAATCCTGCTGTCAGCCCCCGACCCGTGAGAACTCAGCAGTAAACCTCCATCCAGGGTCCACCACCACCAGCCAGGCTGACACTGCTTCCATCCAGACAATGTGATCAAGATCTTGACCCCCCCCCCCTCAACAATTACTAAAGCCAGAGTCCCGAAAGAAGCCCTGAACAGCAACCACCGTCCCCAGCCCGTACAGACCACCCATGCCTGCCCTGGAATGGCTGTCAGCAGCCTGTAAAGACCATCCATGCCTGCCCTGGTATGGCTGTCCCCAGCCCGTACAGACCATCCATGCCTGCCCTGGTATGGCTGTCCCCAGCCCGTACAGACCATCCATGCCTGCCCTGGTATGGCTGTCCCCAGCCCGTACAGACCATCCATGCCTGTCCTGGTATGGCTGTCAGCAGGCCCAAGCCTCCAGCCTGCCAGAGCCTGTACACCTGGCTTGGCTTCTGTAACAGATCTCAGACATAATGCAGCACTGATGAGCAGAGTTAATTACTCCATATATATGTGGCTAGAAATATGTGGCTAGATATATGTGGCTAGAAAAGTTGTCTAAAGATACACAGTGATGTTTGAAAGGCCCCGGCCTCCCAGAGGCTCCTGCTGGTGGTGAGGATGGGACGCGTTCCGTTGGCCAATCAGAAGGAACTGATTATGGGCATGTTAGCAGAGAGTAGATACAGAGCAGGGCCCCATTCCAAACCGTTTTAAAAAACATCCTTTCATGATATGCCATGTGCAAAACACTTATATTAAATGTGTGTCCTTCCCTAATTCCTTTCTCTAGGTCAGCCTAAGCGCTGATCTCTACGTGACTGGATTGTTGGAGGTAAGGTTTCCGTTCCTGCTACTTTCACCAACCCAGCTGTGTAAACTCCGAGATTAACTGCGAGGAAGGGAAGAGGGATGAAAGTATTTGGACGAGGCACCGGGGGGGGGGGGCTAGTAGCTGTCTGTGGTTTTGTTGACGACTCTGGCTCTCCAATGGGTGATCCAAGGCCCCTCTCCACCTCCAGTCATGTGTGTCTGTTCTCCTCTTGTCTGTGTAAATGAACCCCAGACCCTGTCTGTCTGTCTCCCCCCACCACCAAGAGACTCGTGCTAGTTCACACCCTCCGTTCCCTTATGTTGATCTTGGCACGACGTGGTGGCTTTGTTCCACTTTGTGTTGTGGTGTGTGTGTGTGGTTGGTTCAGTGTAATCAGAGCTTCCGCTGTCCACAAGTGCATCACTGTCCCCAGGCAATCAGACGACCCGAGTGAGCAGGAAGGAGCTTCCTAAACATCGGTTCTGCACGTGTTTTTTGTCTTTCTGATGTAAAAAAAAAAAAAAAAAACTGCTCTGCTGTAGCTTCACACCCGATAGCTTGCCAAGAATTTAGTTTGGTAACCCTGCCCTTAAGTGTTAACTACCTCCGTCTCCATTATTGGGGGGGGGGGGGGGGGGCGGACGACAAACAGCCAACACCTCAGGGGTAGAAGGACCCTGGTGTGGAGCACTGAGGCTCTTCTTGACTCTGCCATGTTGGGAGCTTGAGCCTTTGACCCCGCAGGGGGGGCAGACGACCTTCAGATGTGGACTGTTCACACGTTCGGCTCAATGTCCTTCACTCGCCAACCGTCACAGAACAGGTCTCGTTTCCCGCCCCCTCCTCTTCCTTTCTCTCTTCAGTTTGGCCAGGAAGGGTCTTTCACAGCTCAAGTTGTATGGCCACCCAAAAAGCGAAAGGGGGTCCAAAGTTCCAGACATCCATTGCTAGTCCTTGGGTTTCCGCTGGGCAAGAGTGGAGAGTAGAGAGAAAGAGAGAGAAAGAGGGAGAGAGAGAGAGTGGAGAGTAGAGAGAGAGAGAGAGAGAGAGAGAGAGAGAGAGAGAGAGAGAGAGAGAGAGAGGGAGGGAGAGCACAGTGGAAGAGCGCCAGTTGAGAAACAAACCTGATTTATTATCACCAAAAATCAGCTGCAGATGTCAGCTTACAGCTCCCCTCTGCAGCCAATTAGACACACTCACGCAAAGATCTCCTCAGTCTTAGAAAAAAATAATGCACGCACACACATACACACACACACACACACACACACACACACAGACACACACACAATGTCAGACAGAGACGCTCTCACACAGAAATGCTTTCCTCTAGGACCAGATGCCACCATTGATAACTTCATAATCCAGCATTAAACCTGAACCACCAAATATTTCACTTTCATGGAATGCTTCCCCTGCTCTCTCTGGGTGAAATGCAATGATGGATAATGATGATGGTCATAAAAAGCATTAGTAATGTCATGAGTAATATTTGGGAGAGAGATTTCTCCCCTAAAGCTTTTTTCCTTTAAAAATAGTTTCACTCTTTCTGTTATGTGTTATTTTAGGTCACTACTGTAATCACAGAAATATCCTCAGGATTTAGAATAATCGGTCAATAGTCTGTAGGATTTCTTTGTTTAGAGGCGGAAGATATGCCATCGATAATGACACACATAAATCATGAATGGGATGTATTCAGGGCTATTTGTGTTGCTTTTGTAGTATGTCATAGTGCGTGCTTAATTGCATGTTCACTCTGAGGGTCACTCCCAAAAACTTGGACACCGCGGTAAAATTCATTATGAACTCCCGTGATCATAAAGTCAAAATACTGTTTTTCAAACCCACCGACACGTTTGGGTTTGGGTTTGTGTTCCACCACAATGCAGTTAAGCAGCCATGTGTTGACCCTGTTCATACAGTAACTGTTATCAGCAGGCTGCTGCTGTTCCTCTGAATCACACACAGTACAAAGCTGCCTGAGCGCTGCTTATAATGGAACCTGTGCAACAACATACATACAGTCAAGTCGCACTCAACAAAGCCTTTACAGTCTAACGCCAACCTGTCTGAATGGACTCAGTGTTAAAAGGACTCCCAAAGTCGTAGGGGAGATTTTAGTTATAAAATGTGGACAAGGGGAGCTGAGGTGTGTAGTAGCTAACAGGTTTGGTCCCCTATGCCCCCCACACAGGTGAATGTTAACATAATTAAACATGAACTCCCGTTTATGTAGCATAGTAGTCCGATTAGAACAAATGGAAAGAACAGTCCTGAATTTGTATTCCAACAAGTATTTATTTGATAAATTAACAGTCAATTTTCATTGCGGGTGAAATAGTGTAAATGATACATACATACAGTTTTTTTTCCCCCACCACCCTCCTAATCAGAGGTTAATTTCTGGTTTACCCTACGTAACGATCCGTGAGCTAAATAATACTGAAGCTGGTGGTTTGGAGGGCTAATCAAATGTTTATGAAGCGTCCTTAATTTTGACAGATTGCTGTTCTTTGTGTACCGCTGTTAGCATCACTTGGCCCTAATGTAAACACCTCACTAGAGGAGCCTGCCTGTTACCAATGGGTGGAATTGTAATAACATTTATGGGATTAACTTGGGAAGGTGGGGGGTCGCGGGGGGGGGGGGCGTGGGGACGGGACTAGTCACCTGATTTATTACAGAGGCAGGTTCCTGCCGAGTGCAGCACTTTTGAAATAGTGTTTAGGCTTTTTTTTCTTTCTTTTCCCTTCCCTTGTTGGAAGGAGCTCTATGAATAAATACTAGCAGTGTTTTCTGCTTTCCCTCAGGGCACCATAGTGGACCCCTGGCCGGCACCAACGCACGCACACACACATGCACACACACATGCACGCGCGCGCACACACACACACACACACACACACACACACACACACACACACACACACACACACACACACACACATACTGATAAGCAAATAAAATAATCATAGTATTCTTTATAACAATCTTTTATAACAACCCTGGGAGATGTGTTTGCTGCCTCTGGTGTCATGACTTTAGTCCAACCTCATCCTCTCCCTCCTTCAGTCCAACCTCATCCTCTCTCTCCTTCAGTCCAACCTCATCCTCTCTCTCCTTCAGTCCAACCTCATCATCTCTCTCCTTGTACCTCATCCTCTCTCTCCTTCAGTCCAACCTCATCCTCTCTCTCCTTCAGTCCAACCTCATCCTCTCTCTCCTTCAATCCAACCTCATCCTCTCTCTCCCTGCTCCAACCTCATCCTCTCTCTCCTTCAGTCCAACCTCATCCTCTCTCTCCCCGCTCCAACCTCATCCTCTCTCTCTCCTTCAGTCCAACCTCATCCTCTCTCTCTCTCCTTCAGTCCAACCTCATCCTCTCTCTCCTTCAGTCCAACCTCATCCTCTCTCTCTCCTTCAGTCCAACCTCATCCTCTCTCTCTCCTTCAGTCCAACCTCATCCTCTCTCTCCCTGCTCCAACCTCATCCTCTCTCTCCTTGCGCTCCCCCTGGTGACTCATGCGTAAAGTACACACAACGACAATGTCACAGACACAGGCAGGCCAGACTGGCTGCTAATCCACCACCAGTAGGCTTCACCAAATATGACAATGTTGCTGGTTCAAATGGATTCATGTAATTATGGAGAAGTATAATATTGCTTTTGTTTGAAGTCATTTAATTTTAGGAGATGGTGAACAATGAGATCATTTTTGATCTGATTTATGTTATGCTAAGTTAATTTCTCTCTTATATTCCCTTTTGTGAAGGAATACACATTTTTCCTGCAAATTTTACTTGTTATTGCTATTACATGTGCAATAACCTTTATCTCAGGAAATGTGTAATATGGCTTCCTGCATTGGTTCTGTATATTGTAAATCAATATTTAATCTATATTCTATCATTTGGGCCATATGACAGAACCCAGTTGACAGAGAACATATTTTAAGTGTTTTTATATTCCCGTATTCCAATATATAATATCCCAACATGTATATTATTTAGAAAAAAATGAAATTGTAGCTCCAGTTTAAACTAAAGTATACTCCAGTACAGGAGTGGATTGAACTATCAAAATCAATCAGCTACAACTATATCTAACAACCAGGGAATGGGTCAAAATGTGTAACGATTACAGAGGATCATTGTATCCGCGAAAGTAAAAACGCTCTCACACACACCACAATCAGATCTAATAGCTACATTACAGGCTGGAGTCACTTAAACTCTCCCCTTAGATAAGGCTCTGTTTGTCCATTTCAGGGGAAAAAAACATTTGTTCCCAAGACAGACCGGGGCGTGGACATATTGTAAACACATTTCATTTTCAGAAACCAACTCTATTAATAGACTAATGGTGAGTTAATCGTGTTTGACCGGAGCGGTTGGGTGCATAATGGGTGTGAGTCCTTTGTCCATTATTCAGCATGGATACTGGCACATCCTCTCTTAATGCTTCAGGTTTACGCCGGTGTGTTCAGTCATGAACGGTTTAACGTCGGAGCTTGACTATCTATTAAGACCCCTTAATTAGCTGCACATTAGCGGCCGCTATCAAACATATGGTCTTTTCAAGTACCGGAAGTAGTAAAAACCCAGTATTTACTTAGCGAACCCCTGTTTGCACCGTTAAAATGACTAATAGGCATTAATGTGTTTTCCTCGATTGATAATGAGTGTGTTTATCACAGAAAGAGTGCTCACGGGCCATGATTCTTTGGATTGCCAAACGTTTAGAGTGTGAGTTAATGCAGTCATTAGGGTCCACTTAGTGGACAAGAGTCAAGTATTCTGATCCTTTTGGACTTAGTGGGTGCTCTTAGTGGGTGCAATCTCTCCATACAGACTTTGCCCTACAGTATTAGTGGATTCTGTGAACAGTGACATTGGCGTTGTGAGTCATGGGTACGATGTTTAAGTCCAATAATAATGTTGTACAATTAATAATGTAGTGAAATGATGTTAGAATGACTCCACTGTGTCACTTGAGCATTGAACTGCCCATCCGATGAATGACTTAGGCCTGGACTACACTCATATGGATATTTTTTTAAGCGGATATTTTCATCCTCGTTTATAAAAAAACACTCTGTCCACACCACAAAAATATCTCTGTTCATACGAAAAGCCAAAACTGAACACGATTTGTCAAATACCGTAGAAGAGCGTTATGGGCATGCGCAGTCAGTTGTAATCAAACGGCGGCAGTGACTCAAAACGTAAACAGACCAAACTCTTTGAAACAGACAGAAAAGAAAAGTACAAAACAGACAGAAAAGCAAGTTATGGTGACCAAGAAGAAAGCAAAAACTGATTATTTTGTGTGGACCGACGATGAAGTTGAGCCGTTGTTGCTGTAGACAACCGTTTTGGCTTGACGCTTGACGTCATTGCATCAACACCAGCTCCGTTTAACATAACCACACTGATCCACTCAATCGGATATTTTTTTATTTCTTCACTTTTTTATCTGTTTAGAGAAATCTCCGTTTATGTGAGTGAAAAGGCCGTGTTCGTATGGTTGAGAGGCCCAATTGTACAACAAAATTGTGCGTTTAGAAAAATATCCATATACGTGTAGTCCTTATGTTAGTCAATGTCATTCACTCACTTTGGAGTCATAACGTCACATAATGCTTATATGGAACTAATCCTATTTGTTTCTGTATTACTTGGCAACCACATTGTGCCCATCATCTTCAATGACATAATGATATTCAGTGGTGTCCCCTGTTCATCTCTTTATGCTTCTCGGGGGGGGTCCTCTAACTGAACACATTTTCATCCAGATGTTTCAGGTTTTCAGAACGAACGAATGTCCTTTCTGAAGAACTGAACACTGTTCTGATGGCCTCTGAATGAGTTGAGCTCAGGAATGATCCATGTTTATGTCCAAAAGTGATCAGTATGAATCATTTTTCTAGATGACGTCCTCAGGTGGGCACACGCGCACGCGCGCACACACGCACACACACGCACACACACACACACGCACACGCACACGCACACGCGCACACACACACACTCTTTTGGCATCATTATGGTTTACATCCCTAATATTTACTGATATTTAGTATATAAGAAGGTATCCCTTGCATTTGTAATGAAATGTCATTACATAATACTTTTGAGTCTGCGTGTTAATTCAGCCCCTGACGACTGAGCGCATAGTGACCTCCCCAGGTGTGTTTATACGTCTGAGTAATGTATCTATAGATATATTTAAATCTCTCTCTCTCCCTCTCTCACTCTCTCTCTCTCTCTCCAGATATATGTATTTAGTGTATATACTGTATTATATATATATATATATATATATATAATAGTATAGTTATATATAATAGTGGTCATAAGGAATAGAACTTCTATGTGAGTGTCTGGATATTGGTAGTATCCATTTGCTGTGTGAATGTTCCTTGTGTCTGTATGGATTTTAATGGGGTGGTGCCATGAAATAGTATCTCAAGTATCTCCTCTTTTGCTGGCGGTGGGATAATGAGGAGGATAACACAGTGTACTGCAGGGCCTAGTCTGCCCCCTGGCTCTGGAAGACGTCAAACAGGCCGGGGTTAAGGAGTAGCGTCCCCGTCGCTGCAGTCCTGGTTCATGTACAAGACACTGCAGGGTCATTAAGTGTTACACTTACAAGTCACTCGATGTGGAAATGGCTTTGTTACATGGAAACTGAATAGGCACCTTTCTCTCTGGCCCCGAAGATGTGGTTGATTTCCTTTTATATGGAGTGAAACAATGGGTTAGGCAAAGCGGCTTTGAGCTCTAATGTAAAGAGCAGTCATCACGCCGAGGTGAGTGAGAGGGATTTGTATCTGTAACCACGGTATATCCTCGCTGTCGTGTTCCATATGCTGGGGGATTCAGGGGGGTGGGGGGGCGTGGGGAGGGGTGGGCAATGTGTTTCTGAGGGAGAGGAATGTTCACTCTGCCATGATGCATTTTACGAGAGCGTAGCGCAAAACGTCATCGTACAGCTCCTGGGCCTGGCCCCGGGACCACCCTCCCCCCCCTCTCAGAGAGAAAACACACACACACACGCACACACACACACACACACACACACACCGAGGGTCTGGGAGCAATCAAAAAGCTGCAGCATGTTGATGTCTGAGGCCTGTTTTCCTGTGCGTCTGCCTGCCTGTGTCTGTGTATCGGGGGTTCCTACACAAAGCTCCAATAAAATACCCACTAATGACTCTCTCTCTTTCCCCCCGATCCCTCTCTCTCTCTCTCCCTCCCAACCCCTCACCCCCCTCACCCCTGTCCTTGGCACCCAGCTTGCAGATGCACGAACCGTTGGGCGTTTTTATTTTATTTTATTTTATTTATTTATTTATTTTTACGAGCCAGCTCCGAGCACCCATATCCCTGATGTCATCCACACCTCACACCTAATCCTGTCTGTCCACAGGGGCTGCCAACTAAACAGCCCATAATACTATTGTTGGGAGGGGAGATTTCCACCCACCCACACACACACACACACACTTTTCCTTTTCATTCGTTTTTTGGGGTGTGAAGAGGGCGGCCCGCACACTTGGGCTTCTCAAACATGCACAGGGATATTTTTAAGAAAGCTGTTTCTAAAAATACCGGTCGTCCAATTACTGACACATTAACTGGTTCTCGTCTGACACACACACACGTCTGACACACACACACACATCTGACACACACACACACACACACGTCTGACGCATACACCGACGGCGGACCCACTATGACGCGCAACGCAGCACAACGCCGTGGGTTTTAGAAACGCCTCTTTCTTTTTAGGACAGGAGAGAACCAATGGCGAGATTGTATATATGCTTTCCTGAGCCTCTGAGCCTCTCAGCCTTCACTGCCCCCCCCACACCCCCGAGACTTAATTAGCTCGTTTGAATGCCGCACGGCTTCCCCGGCGAAGGAAACATTTCAATGTGCACTCGCACTCCGTAAATCTTCCACCTCCGCGTCATCTCAGACCCCAGCTCTGCTTACGAGCCGTAAAAAACCTGGACTGGGGAGTGGTGGTGTTGGGGGTTGTGGGGGGGGGGGGGGACTTGGGGGTTAGACAGACTTCACTTAGAGTCCCCTCCCATCACACACTTTTGATACAAAATGATCGTTTTTTTTGTCCATTTCATTTTGAAGAGTCAAAGGTGATCTGATGAGTGGAGTTGGTGTCTTTGTTCACTGGTTTCCTCTTCACACCCACTTTGGACACAGAGGCCATGGAAGGACAAAGTGTCCTTACTGCTTGCTGATAGTGGCTTACACACTACACTTCCATGAAGATGTTTGAAGGTTAATAATCCCAGTTTGTCTACATGTTTTAGGTCCGTTTTAGTGGTGCTGATTTTTACATAAGCAATCATCCGTTTAATTTAATTTATGTGACCTTTATATGGCTGGGTGAGTCTTCAAGAAAGACCTGATCTATACCAGCAGCCTGCAATAATTACATATCACAAGTCATTCTTTGATAGATGCCAGACACACACACACACACACACACACACACATATATATATATATATATATATACTGTATATACTGTACTCTCACTCGGTGGGAAAGAGTATGAATACAGTACAATGCACATCCATTGGTCATAGTTGCTCCACCATGTACAGTACTGTATAGTTATTGTTGTCTAAACATGTCCTTCCAGACACACACACCACCAGGGGCCACACGTGTGATGAATGGCTGCCCTGTCCCGTAATCAGCCCAAGGAAATCAACCCTCTCTCTCTCTCTCACACACACACACACACACACACACACACACACACACACACACACACACAAACTGTCTGAGACTGGATCATTTTCACAACCCACCACGCAAAGGAGCTCTGTCCTCTTTGCAACCAGTGTGTTCTTTGACCTCTGGAGTGCTGGAGGAGAGAGGGAAGAGAGGGAAGACCCGGTCAAAGGGAGGGAAGGAGGTGTGATACCATTCCCCCTTTCTGTTCCATGAATTGAGCCCATCCTTCAATTTCTACCTCCAGCAGCCTCCACTGTACCTCCAACTGCTTTATGGGGGGTGGTGATGGGTGTGTTCAGCATCTGCTCCCTGCTGTCTTACATGACCTGATCTCATTCTTTCTGAGACTGCACCAGCCAGCTGGCCAACATCACCCAGGTGTTATTCTCTTAAGTACAGTTTTATCTTTGAACTGACAAGACACGCACAAATCCATGTATCAAAGTCTTGGATATTATAATAATAATAATAATAATAATAATAATAATAATAATAATAATAATAATCGTAATAATAATAATAATAACAATCGTAATAATAATAATAACAATAATAATAATAATAATCTTAATAATAATAATAATTGTAATAATAATCGTAATAATAATAATAATCGTAATAATCGTAATAATAAGAATCGTAATAATAATAATAATTGTAATAATAATCATAATAATAATAATCGTAATAATAATAATCGTAATAATAATAATAATCATAGTAATAATAATAATAATCGTAATAATAATAATAATAACAACAATGTTTTATTTTGCAATTCAATCAACTCGTCAGTCAGTTGTTGTTATGTAGTAGTTTTTGCTCTCTTGGTCCGCCATAGTCGACGCCCCTGGAGCAATTGGAGGTTAAGGGCCTTGCTCAGGGGCACATGCAGCTCCCTCCTGAGGCGGGGAACCGAACCAGCGACCTTCCGATTGCAAGCCGGCCTCTCTGACTTCTAGGCTACTGCGCCGTTGCTCAAGTACACTTGTGTTGTTGACCTTCTTCAGAGGCTTAAACGCCTGTGGCCTGAGCTAGAGTACAGGTGGAGGTCTGTTGGCCATTCATGCATGTTATTGTGAGACACCACTCCCACACTGGGAAAATACATGTGCCCAGTATGTCAACAAACTGAAATTACCAAATGTCAACGAAACTGTCATAGTTTGTTAATGGTTTGCCTTATTCTGGTAATGACGTAAATGACGACGACAACAATGATGATGATTATGTTTATGATGAGGATGAAGATGATAATAATGATGATGAAGATGATGACAATAATGATAATGATAATAATGATGATGATGAAAATGATGATAATGATGATGATAACAATAATGATGATGATAATAATGGTGATGGTGGTGATGATGATGATGATGATGATGATAATGATGGTGGTGGTGATGATGGTGATGATGATGATGGTGATGATGGTGTGGTGGTGGTGATGATGGTAATGATGATGGTGGTGATGATAATGATGGTGGTGGTGATGATGGTGATGATGATGATGGTGATGATGGTGTGGTGGTGGTGATGATGATGATGATGATGATGATGGTGGTGATGGTGATGATGATGATGATGGTGGTGGTGATGATGATGATGGTGGTGATGATGATGATGATGATGGTGGTGATGATGATGATGATGATGGTGATGATGGTGATGATGATGGTGATGATGTTGGTGGTGGTGATGATGGTGGTGGTGGTGGTGATGATGATGGTGATGATGATGATGATGGTGGTGGTGATGATGATGATGGTGGTGGTGATGATGGTGATGATGTTGGTGGTGGTGGTGATGATGGTGATTATGGTGATGATGGTGATGATGGTGGCGGTGGTCATGGTGGTGGTGATGATGATGAATAGCTGGTAGAGCAGTTTTAACTACCTATCTTTCAGGACAGCACTTTGTCTGCCAGGAGACAGAATTTCCAGACATGCAATTTTCACCTCATTAAGAACGTCATGCTGCCTGCTCTCTTTTCACAGACACTCTGCATTTCCAAATAAACATGCACGCACGCGCACACACACACACACACACACACACACACACACATACACACACACACACACACACACACACACACACACACATAAACACATCCAGAGGCCATGATCTATGTGGGTAAGTAGGTAGCTAATTACATAGGAAATGATCCTATTCTATACTTTGAACAGGATCCAGATCTCCTCCATTAGGTGGCATACAGTATGTCCCTCACACTTCTCTCTCTTCCCTGACAAAGTAACCGTAGAAATCCAAAATGTTGCCTGTGGTTTACACATGGATGAAAATGAGCTTTAGAGAGCTAACTTTAGCAGTTTCCTGTCTTCCAGATGAGATACTGTTGATGTATTTGTCTGCCAAAACAGGAATCTGTTCAGCATCAAATATAAACAGGTGTCTGTGTGTTTGTGTGTTTGTGTGTTTGTGTGTGTGTGTGTGTGTGTGTGGGCGTGTGTGTGTGTGTGTGCGTGCGCGTGTGTGCGTGCGTGTGCATGTATGTGTGCGTGCGTGTGTCATGCATGCGTTTGGGTGGGTGGGTGTGCATTGTAGAGCATCTAAACACGCAGGAAAGCCTGCCACAAGATTCTCATTTGACTCTCCACAATACTCTCGGTCTCCCTCATTCATTCCAGTATTCCAAAAGCACACCAATGAGAACAAAAGCTTAGGAGAGTGGTTTTTTTTTGGGGGGGGGGGGCGGGAGGGGGGTTTATGCCCTCTTGCTAACTACACTTTGTCTCTTGACTCTTTCCTCAGAGACGTTAAAGTAGGAGGATCGACACATTATTGACAGAGTAGTTGTAGAGTTCAACTCTACTTGTCTTCTTGAAATTGGGAGACTTATCTGTGTTATTAAGTGCTAAAAATCACGGAGCTGTTCCTTATCAGGCCTCATCCGACACGCGTGGTCTCATTCTAGCTCGCCTTGTTTGTGTTATGATACAGCACTGCCTCATGACCGATGTTCAGACAGCCACTGGTGAAGTTGAAAATGCTTTTTGGTCACAATGCACTGTACAATGTATGTTACGTACATGTGGGAAGACGGTACATGTGGGAAAACTAGGGTTAGGGTTAGGTGCTAGGGTGCTACGGTTAAGGTTAGGGTTGGGGTTAGGGGTAGGGTTAGGGATAAGATTAGGGTTAGGGTTAGACATGCCAGCATGTACCAAGTCGACGTAGCACCTAACCCTAACCCTAGTTTTCCCACATGTGGCTACCATCTTCCCACATGTACCGTAACATATACACATATACAACAATAACAATGTGACATAGCAAAACTAAAGTTTTTGAGTCTTGGTTTAGGGACAATGTCTCTGTCTCTGCCTCCCTGACATGGGTTGGCAGGTCGTTCAGAAGGGGTCATCCCTATGTTCCCCGGGTCCTATGTTCCCCGGGTCCTATGTTCCCCGATTTATTAGAAAAAGAAAAAAAAAAGGTTCTATGTTCCCCGCTTCCGAAAAAGGGTTCTATGTTCCCCGCTTCCGTGACATATTTATTTTTATTTTTTATTATTATTTAAAAAACAACATACACAAATACATAATCATACTGTGGATTACTAATTGATAGACATTTACAGGAAATTGCAGGAACTATTATACATAGGAACAAAATTATTATGTGTACAACATTATTATATGAACAAAATGATTATATGTACAAAACCTTTTGTAGGTAGGACACTATTGGACCTCGGCCCAAATCTAGTACTGAACCTGACCCCCCGTCCTAGTACAGTATACTAGGACTCCAATTCAGACACACTGGGGGGCTGTCACAAATCTACTAACTCTAATCAGCCTGGTCTCACACGGCAGACGGCAGAATTCGACGTTTATGGACAAACGTCGAATTCTGACGTGAGATTGCATCCAAACGTCGAATTCCGACGTGACATTTGCATCCAAACGTCGAATTCCGACGTGACATTGGGGTAGCTCGTTCTGATAGCGCAGGGGTGCGCCTGTTATGTGCGCCTGTCGGGGCTTCTCTCAGGATTATTCCATTTTGAATTGGAAACCCTATGGTTACCCTAACCCTAACCCTAACCCTAACCTTAACCCTAACCCTAACCCTAACCTTAACCCTAACCCTAACCCTAACCCTAACCCTAAATGTGGCCTAACTAATTAATGCAAGTGCAATTCAAAATGCGCACTTTCTAAAGTTTCACATCTACCGGCATAGTTACGCATCTCAATAGTGAATATCAATAGTGCGTATCAATAGTGCGTATCCAATCAAAAGACGTGCTGGGTGCTGACATCATTGAGCCTTACAGCAGGCGCCTTTGTTGCTTTTGCTCGCCAACTCGAAATCTACGTAGGTTTCCACTAGGTACGCCACAGGTTTTCTGGTTCAACGTTAAGTTACAGGTCGTATTCGCGGCACCATTTATTGTGCAGGCGGGCAGATTTTGGAGCCCCCTAGCAACACATTTTGATTGGATAAAAGCTCTAACATAAAGGCCAGCCCTCCAAATCTCAATCGGAGACTGGAAGCAGCGCAACCAAGAGGAAAGCTATGAAATGAAGAGAATAGACTATGGGGAATCATTAATACATATTTGTGGAAAAAATATATTAAAATAAAATGTATATTCTGATGATGTTTAGGCCAGCAGAGAAGGCCTTGCTGGCCCTGACGGCACACCACTGATTTTACCTGACATGGTAGCCCATATGCCTGTGATTTTCACCGGTGGCCTGTGGTTCCTGTCTTCACCAAGTAGGGTTGGGTTGAGTTGGGTTGGGGTTGTCTCCACAAATGACCCAACTCTGATAGTCTTTATATCAAATCTGAGAATGAAATTCAGTATGCTTATTATTGTTATTATGTATGCACAAACATAGTCTATTTTTTTGGGTTGGTTGCAATAAAAGCCTATATTTTGGATTTATATCTCTACTGTATTTATTTGATTCCGTTTGACAAAAATATAGAACAAATATTTAATAATGTGTATATATATATATATATATATATATATATATCACTGGTGTTCTTTTAGGAATATAAGATTTTCAATTCCATCTCGAAAATGATCTATCTAGGGAGTTATATAAAATGCTGAGACAATACTATGACATTGATTATTACATAATATATATTATGTATATTGATACATATGATTATGTATTTGTGTATGTTGTTTTTTAAATTTCAGATTTCAGATTCAGATTCATTTATTTATTCAAGGGACAGTGCATATTAATAAAACAAAAATAAATTGTAAATACGCCAGAGTTAGCCCGAAAGCTAGTTTTCATCCGCAGTCCCTATGCCATGATGTTGTATACGGCTCCCTGGAGGAAAAAAGTACATTTAAAAGATAAAATATAGGTAGACCTAGGCACAAAAAAGTAGACAGGACAAGCATTTAGCTTAAGGGCATAACATAGGGGGTTAAAATAGCATACATTAATCATAGGCGGTTAAAAGGAGGGTACATATAAGCAGAGGGTTAAAAGAGCATACATTAATCATAGGCGGTTAAAGGGAGGGTACATATTCGGTAAGCAGACTAAAAGCAAGCAACATATACGCACGGTAAGCAGACTAAAAACAAGCACACAGACTGTACAGGTAAGACATGTTAGGCGGTACACAGACAGGCGGTACACATGACATACAGGTATAGGACAGGACATTTCAATGTTGGCAGGTGTGTGTGTGTGTTGATCATCCACTGTTTTAGGTGCTTTCTAAATGATTTAAAGGTGCCTAATTCTTTAAGGTGCCCTGGAATCAGGTTCCATTCACGTGCCCCTCTAACTGACCAGGCACTCCTCCTAAATGGGATGGTGCAGTCCCCTCTGGTGACACCCCTTGTGGTGCGTGCTGTACTTCCTGGTCGTGAGATGAAGGTGTTAAGTGGTGGTGGGGCTAAATTGTGGATAGTTTTATAGACAAGGCAGAGGTTTGTGTAGGTTTTCAGATTGTCCCAGCTTAGAATGTTGTGTTTCTTCAGTATTGTGCAGTGGTGAAAGTGTCTTGGCTTCTTGTCTAGTGTTTTGATTGTTTGTTTGTATAGTGACTCGAGTGCTTTGCAGGTTGTGGGATTTGCTTGTGACCAGCTTGTTATGCAGTAGTTGATGTGTGTGAAGATCATGGCGTGGACATACATGGTAGCTGCCTCTGTTGACATGTAGTCCCTTATAAAGCGGAAGTTGGACAGATTGAACATGACAATTTTACAGACCTTTTTGATGTGCCTTAAAAGTGAGGTTGGAATCTAACAGCACCCCAAGATATTTGAACTCGTTCACAACTTGTAGTTGTTCCCCTGAGATAATGACATATGCTTCTTCAGCAGAACGGTTTGTTTTGGTAAAAAACATGCTGACCGTCTTGGAAACATTAAGTTGGAGACGACAGTGGTTCAACCATGTAGTCACCTGAGCCATAGATTTGGTAAGTACAGCAGCTACCTCCGTCTTGGTCTGACCATGTACAAATAGTACAGTGTCGTCAGCATACATTAGTGTATCAACCTCAGGACATTGATATTGATATTGACATTGATACATATGATTGCCATTGATACATATTATTATGTATTTGTGTATGTATTTGTGTATGTTGTTTTTTAAATAAAAAAATAAAAAAAATAAAAACACAGTATGATTATGTATTTGTGTATGTTGTTTTTTAAATAATAATAAATTTAAAAAACGGGGAACATAGAACCCTTTTTCGGAAGCGGGGAACATAGAACCCGGGGAACATAGGACCCGGGGAACATAGGTACGCTCCCGTTCAGAATGACAATGAGCTCCCATCTGCTGTCTTTACTAGAATCCTGGGGGTGATTTAGCCTAGTCAATCCAGTGAATGTGTATAGCACTTTTTACATTGACAAAGTGCTTCACAAACTATACTAAACAATTAGGGCTGTCAATGTTAACGCGTTAACGATCGCGGTTAATTTGGAAACCTTAAGTTAACGAGGAAAACGAAAATGTACGCGAATTAATCTCGTAAAAGGATATTTAGCGAAGTACGTAGTTGGCCCTGGTGGGTGGGGGGGGGGGGGGGGGCGATGTTTCAGACCAGACGGATTTTCTTGTGCTTTTTATGTCATGTTTAGTTGTAAAAACTACCTCAAATCAGCACTTCTGATTTTGAATCATCATTGCATTTTGTCTGTTTAAAGATGTCATCGAAGAAGAAAGCAGGGAGCAGTAAGCAGGCAGACCTGCTTTCAATGTGGGCAGCGAAGGGTCAGCCCCCTTCCAAAAAGGTTGCCAGGTCAGAGGAGACAGAGGAATGGGACTGATGTGATGGGAGATACTTAGTGGATCCCTCCACTACATCCTGGATCATGGACTACCTCACTGGACGGCCACAGTCAGTCAGGCTGGGGAACTGTGTCTCGGACACAGTAGTGAGCAACACCGGGGCTCCGCAGGGAACTGTGCTGGCTCCCTTCCTGTTCACCCTGTACACATCAGACTTCAAACACAACTCTGAGTCCTGCCACGTACAGAAGTACTCTGACGATACAGCCATAGTGGCGTGCGTGAGGGATGGACGGGAGGGGGAGTACAGGGATCTGATAGGAGCCTTCAGCGTCTGGAGCGAGAGGAATGGTCTGCTCCTCAACCAAACCAAGACCAAGGAGCTAGTTATAGACTTCCGTAGGTCTAAGCCACCTCGGTTGCCCATTAACATCCGGGGCGAGGATATCGAGGTGGTGAAGACCTACAAGTACCTGGGGGTGCATCTGGACGACAAACTGGACTGGTCCACCAACACAGAGGCACTTTATAAGAAGGGCCAGAGCAGGCTGTACTTCTTAAGAAGACTTAGGTCTTTTGAAGTGTGTGGAGAGATGCTGGCCATGTTTTACCAGTCTGTCATGGCCAGCATTCTCTTCTACGCTGCAGTCTGCTGGGGGGGAAACATCACCAAGAGGGATACCGGACGGCTGGACAAGCTCGTAAAAAAGGCGGGTTCAGTGGTGGGAAGGAGCCTGGACTCTCTGGGGACGGTGGTGGAGAGAAGGACTAGGAGTAAGCTGCTGTCCATCAGGGACAACCCCAACCACCCCCTCCATCATGTCCTCGCTGGGCAAACCAGCAGCCGCCGCAGAGGGCGGTTCATTACGATCCGCTCCCGGACGGAGCGATATAAAAAATCATTTATCCCGGCTGCACTAAGACTGTTCAATGGCAACTAAAGTAGCAGTCGGGGTCAAGGCTCCTGAATCTGTATTTATTATTTATTTTAATCACCATCATCACTTTTTTAGTATTTTAATATAAATAACTATAGCCATCCTTTTAATCCACTTTTATATCAGATCTCACTGTTTTTTATATACTGTACATGGCTGGCCCAGTGTTGTTGTCTGTCCTTTATGTTGTGTTGTGTTGTTATGTGTGGTTTTTAGTGGAGTGGCGCGGCAAAATGAATTTCCCCACGGGGATAAATAAAGTATTTATCTATCTATCTATCTATCTAGCTATTGTGGTTGTTGATGATTGTAAATGAACTCTGTAAACGAACTCTTGTAAACAAACAAAAATATTTTTTATTTTAAACTTAACTGTTCTAAAGTAATTGATAGTTGTATTGTTATTGTGTCTCTGGCAGGAGAAAAGCTGAATATCGGCTTTACTACTCGAGCTACGCTCAACAGGCTCCTTGATGCAGGAGACATTACACCGCAGCAAGTGGAGAGGTTCCAACAGGCGGGCACTGGCATTTCTTTTGAGGGCTGTGGAGTATGCCATGGAGAAACTACCCCTGCGAGAGCCCCTGCTCAAACATGCCATGTTTGTTGACGGCAGAGGACAGAGTGTGGTGTGGAAGATGCCTTGTACTTTGTTGACAGGTTAGGGTTGACAAGTTCTGATCATTTTGAATAGATTGTTAAGTTTGATAATCACATCTGAAAAACAAACCCTGCTGTTCCAGCTGCTGTAACTATATCTGATCAGTGCACATTGTGTTCTTTTTAGATTTGCTGAACTTCTCCCGTACCACGGACCTCAAGAGCATGACAAACTCAGCGAGGAGTTTCTGGATTACCAGTTCATGGACATTCCCATGCCACCAGACCCAGCCACATCCGACGTTGAGAGCTTTTGGGGGAACATGGCATCAGAGAAGAATAATGTAATCATTATTCTGCACCCTTTGACATACTACACATTGACTTAATCAACTTGCTGCATAAGAAAATCCTTGAGTAATTAGGCTTCCTATGTACATTTTTCTAAGGTGAACGGGATGAGCAGATTTGGGAGGCTCTCTCATATTGCCAAATTGGTTTTGGTACTTCCGCATTCAAATGCTGATGCAGAACGAGTGTTCTCCGTGGTGGGGCTGAACAAAACCAAAACCCGTAACAGTCTGGCTCTTGATGGAACCCTTTCATCCATCATGACCAGTGATGCCGGTAACGCGTTACTAAGTAACTCGTTACTTTAATCTGAATACTTTTCCCAGTGACGAGTATTCTAACGCAATACTATTTCCAAATCAGTAATCGGATTAAAGTTACTTATTCAAGTGGCTGTGCGTTACTATTGCGTTACTACCTCATAACTTAGGCTAAATGCAGTATTTCTTTGTAATGTTCGATAGTAAACAAACATTTCTCGCGTCTTGGGGAGTGACGTCAGTGCTCACGTTTTCAACACGAGGTTACTATGGAAGGCCATGCCCGCAAAAAACGGCTCTCGACTATCGCGAGATTGCAGCAGAATCGCTCACGTGTATCACCACGCTGATTGCACAGTGTAAACAGAAGCGTAGCCTACACAATGGAGCGAGAACAGAGATGCGTTAAATAGCTGGAAATATAAGGATTATTTTGAGTTTGTGTCAGCAAAGGATGACAAGAACATAAATGTTGATCATTGATAAACTCAGACTCACCCAGTTTAGGATTAGGATTATATTAGGATCATATCTGAATGGTCAGGGTAGGTTTTAGGTTTTGTGAAACCACTCCTTGCTAGTTACTGTTAAATAAAGATTAGATTTATTTTATTGTTTAAAAACAAGTATTTATGTTGGGTGAGGCAAAGAAAGACTCTTTATCTTGTTGTTTTAAGTTATTGTTTAAAGTTTAATTATGTAATTTAAGTTACTGTTAAAATAAAGTGAGTTTTGGCAAAACCAGTTTTCATTTTTATGTTGCGGGGGGGGGGGGGGGGGGGTCGGGTGCCTAGGCAGCTGCCAATAGTAACTAAAAAACCCAGTGAACAATTTTACGTTGATTAGACGTCTAAACAACGTCTAAATGGCCCTTAGACGTCTAGGCGAAATCGAGGCTAAATACCCGCCAAATTGGAAATTTAAAAAACGTCTATGTTTAGACGTTGAAATGCCGTTGAAACATAGACGTTGTTTCAATTTCCAATTTAGCCTAAATTTAGCTTAATTATAACCTAGACATTGAAACACCGGTGTTTAAACGTCTAGGCTAAAACAAAGCCAAATGGAGGTGAAATTGAAACGACTGTTTCTATAGGCATTTCAACGGCAGACTATATATAGCTGTTGAAATGCAGTTTAAACAGACGTTTCAATTTCCAATTTCACATCAATTTAGCTTTGTTATAGCCTAGACGTTTAAACACTTAGTATAAGTAGACAAATACAATTTTCATGAGTAATAAGTAAATATAAATAAGGAAATATGAATAGGAACATGTATTTATTTAGGGAACTAGTAAATACGAAATAAAAATAAGGAAAAAAGAATATTAAATATTAACAATGTTGATTGTTGTGGAACATTTAACAACATAATAACAACATATCATAATAACAATTAAATAGGAACATTTAACTAGTAAACATTTAACTAGTAAACATTTAACTAGTAAATACAAAATAAAAATAAGGAAAAAATAATATTAAATAATAACAATGTTGATTGTTGTGGAACATTTAACAACATATTTACAACATTTTTAATAACATAACAATTAAATAGGAACATTTAACAACATAATAGTTTTTATTGACAGTTATGAGACAACATTTAGGTTGTCTTCTGTCTGTAGCCAGCACCGCCCATTCTGCCTGGGGCCTGCTTCAGGTGATCTCCGATGCTCGCCCTTGCCTCCACCTCTGTGACCTTTTTTTAGTTTCATGACAGCCTCTGTAATTAAATAAAGCAAAATAAAAGTTATTTTCACAGAAGAATCCCATTTAAAACTTTAAAAAGCAAGAGTAAAGAGCCAGATAAATTGTGGATTGCCTACTATGTGCCAAAGAAAATGTAATATGCTTGAATGTCTGGTGCCCTGTAGCTCTTGTTCCTATAGTGAGCAAATGTTTGACACTCGCCACAAAATAATCTGTAGTATGCTACCACCCACCCTAGACCCCCGTGTATGGATAGTAGAGTTGAAGCCGTTGCTATAGACAACAAACCTTTAGTGCACACCTTTTTGATCATGTCAAGTTAGCTGATGACGGTGCAGGCCTGATCAACAACAACATGGCGGCCTACAGTACAGAGGATAAGTTAACCACCTAGTATAATGCTGCCTGGAAAATTACCTCAGCATCGACAAGACCAAGGAGCCGATTGTGGACTATAGAAAGGGTAGCAAGAGGAAGAGAAGAAAAAAGCCCCACCCCTTGCAGATACAATGCTTCTTGCCCAGTTATCGGTTCCAACCTACCCAATATGACACGGTACAGGGCAGTCTGCCCAAAGGCCCTCTTGTTCCGCGGCCCCCCACCACTGATGTTGAAAAGGGACATCAGGCTATTTGTCATGCATCTGTAAGAGAGAGGAGGAAAAGCCGTTACATGACTAATGTGCATTATGGGTAAAATTATGTTATACATGAAGTCAACCTGCGTCTTTGTTCATGCATTTAAATACCTGTCCATCATCTTGTTTATGCAGTCCCTTGCACTTTTCCCTCCGATCCTCATCATCACGGAGGTCTGTGTGGATTTTTTTTTACAAATCATGTACAATCATTTCAACCCTTTGAAGTTTAAATATTTTGCCATCTCCATTGAACTCATTTTCAGGTGTATTATACATTGAACTCATTTTCGTGTATATTACATTTTTGGGGGTTTAAATTTGTCGCGGTAAATGCAGCCGTAAACTTTTATTTTAAATTTATCACCATGCTTTGTCGGAAATGTTCCTTCTTCAGCTCCTCCTCCTGCTCTGTGAACTCTGTTTCTGTCCCCAGCTGTCGCAGTGAAAATGTTTGCCCTGGCTCTCTCCTCCTCACCTCGTCCAAAATTTCGAGGAGTAGGCCCACAACTCTCTTCTGGAATGCTGATGTAAATCACAATGTAATAAGTTAAACAAAGTGAAAACATTCCGTGCTTAAGCAAACCGCAAAGATCTCACAAATATAACCATTTCTGACTGAGGCAATGGAAGGAGCTTCTTCTTTTGTATTTTCACATACTTAACAGGACTGAAGTCAAATAACATGAAATGTTACTAGCTTCAATTGGAATTCTTACTGTTCTCTGAGACTGGGTGTTTGTCTTTAGGTCCTGTTGAGATAGAGAGCATACGAACAAGTTTGCTAAATCAGTTTGGAGCAGAAGAAAAAAATCACAAACATGCAGATAATCGTGAGATGCATTTGAATACATACGTTTAGGGGGAGTCAGGCTTTTCTGGGGTGTACCAACAACAACATGTACCAACAACAACATGATTTGAACACGAACCTCTAGGAGTCCTGGTCTGTGCTGGTGGAGAGTCAGAGAGGGCCACTATTGAAATGAGAATGAAACATGTTAGTGATACAGGTCACTAATACAGACCTGTAAGCTTCTTACTATCAAAAGGAAGTACCATTGGAGCTCTGTGCCCTCTGTGGAGTCAGGCGTTTCTTGGACAAGCCTGAAACATAGAATGATTTGTATTCAACTGTTAAGGGTCGCTCTAGACCTCATCTGTGTCAAAACATCAACAATAACTAAGACATGCTGTGACAACGTGATTTGAACACGAACCTCTAGGAGTCCTGGTCTGTGCTGGTGAAGAAATGAGGGCCCTGGACCTTGATATTTGACTCAGCCTTCTATGTGTCAAGCCTGAAACATAGAATCATTTGTATTCAACTTCAATGGGTTGCTTTTGACTTCATCTGTGTCAAAACAACAACAACAACAACAACAACAACATGATTTGAACACGAACCTCTAGGAGTCCTGGTCTGTGCTGGTGGAGAGTCAGAGAGGGCCACTATTGAAATGAGAATGAAACATGTTAGTGATACAGGTCACTAATACAGACCTGTAAGCTTCTTACTATCAAAAGGAAGTACCATTGGAGCTCTGTGCCCTCTGTGGAGTCAGGCGTTTCTTGGACAAGCCTGAAACATAGAATGATTTGTATTCAACTGTTAAGGGTCGCTCTAGACCTCATCTGTGTCAAAACATCAACAATAACTAAGACATGCTGTGACAACGTGATTTGAACACGAACCTCTAGGAGTCCTGGTCTGTGCTGGTGAAGAAATGAGGGCCCTGGACCTTGATATTTGACTCAGCCTTCTATGTGTCAAGCCTGAAACATAGAATCATTTGTATTCAACTTCAATGGGTTGCTTTTGACTTCATCTGTGTCAAAACAACAACAACAACAACAACAACAACAACAACAACAACAACAACAACAACATGATTTGAACACGAACCTCTAGGAGTCCTGGTCTGTGCTGGTGGAGAGTCAGAGAGGGCCACTATTGAAATGAGAATGAAACATGTTAGTGATACAGGTCACTAATACAGACCTGTAAGCTTCTTACTATCAAAAGGAAGTACCATTGGAGCTCTGTGCCCTCTGTGGAGTCAGGCGTTTCTTGGACAAGCCTGAAACATAGAATGATTTGTATTCAACTGTTAAGGGTCGCTCTAGACCTCATCTGTGTCAAAACATCAACAATAACTAAGACATGCTGTGACAACGTGATTTGAACACAAACCTCTAGGAGTCCTGGTCTGTGCTGGTGAAGAAATGAGGGCCCTGGACCTTGATATTTGACTCAGCCTTCTAGGGGTCAAGTCTGAAACATAGAATAATTTCTATTCAACTCCAAGGGGTTGCTATTGACTTCATCCTTGTACGGTAAACTTAAGAATAAGTCGGACATGTGCTGTGACAACTGTTGACAATGTGATTTGAAAACGAACCTTTAGTATTTCTTGCTTGTGCTGTTACATTTTTATGTTTCATCAGCACAAAAGAAAAGTAATAATCCTCAAGCTTTGTCACCAAAAGCTTGAGGATTATGACTTTTCTTTTGTGCTGATGAAACAAAAATAATGTATGTAATGTATGTAAAAAAATAATGTATGTAATGTCTATGACATACTACCGGTGCTTCATTACTACCTTCGCATAATACATCAAAATCTGTAATGTAATTTGCCATTACCTTTAAATGGCATTTCTCTGACAGGAGTGGACGTTCGGGGGTCTTGAGACACTGGGACTATTTCAACAAGAAAGGTGTTATGAGTCTTTGCAGCTCCATGACAGACCTTACCATATTCTCATGTAACAACAACATTAACATTTTTTATAATACCTGGTGTGGATTAGTGTGGAGTTGGTAACAAAGTAGAATCTTCATCAGCTTTTCAAAGCGAAAAAAAAACAAAAATAAATCACATGATCCCATATATTCAAGTTAGTTTCACTAGGAATAAATAGTAGAGGAGGAAAGTTAGACCAGTTATATATTTAGAATACTAACTCATTACTTACATTCACCATTCTCAGGCAGGGTGTAGAGGTTCTGAAAAACTGTAAAATAAACTAAAACATTAAAACCTGCTTTCTTTGAAGTAAATGTCAGTTCAACACAATATGGAACACAATACGGAAAATGAAGATGGGTGGACTAACATTGTGGCTAGCCTACTTAACATCAAGACCGCCCGCAATCTATGGACTTTCAAGACTCTGCTCAAATCCAACTATTGCTGTAAAAAAAGGCTATTGAGACGTCCTCATGCTTTATTTAGTTTGGACATTTGTCTTTGTCTTAAATGTGTGCTGTAACAAATGTTGGTTGTCCCCTATTCTATTGTCCTTACGCTCTACTCTATGACTATGAGGCTGGGAAGACAAATCGGCAACACACTACATGAACTGAATTGAGATTATATAGAAAAATAGTCATAGTACCTGGTGTTGATGACTGCAGAGGAGAGTCTATAATTGTAGAGTCATCAGTGGCTTTTGAAACAAAGATCAAAGCACATGAACAACTTCAAACAGGAACAAGTAGCACAGAATGAGAGGAAAGACCAGTTATATTTTAAAAATACAAACGCATTGCTTACAGGCATATTCTTCTTTGTCCTTTTCTTCTATTTCAAAGAGGTCCATAGAAACTGATCGTTAAAAGGAAATATCGTTAAAATGTGCATTCTTAAATACAAATTAATTATTAAATTGAGATGGGTGAACCAACATTGTGACCAAACTCACATGGATTTGGGGGGCCTTTTTCTAGCATTTGCTTCACAGAGGCCTTCTGCAACCCTGCAACAAATATACTGATATGAACAATAACTACACATGAACAATCAATTTGTAGCAAGACAGACATCCGGGGTGAATAGAAAGTTAACATTTATACATTTAAGTATAGAATAGAGCGCCAACTAGATTTTACCTGAAGTGACTTTTTTGAATTTTGGCGGTGGGGCAGGGAAGACAACACCTGTAATGACAAAGACGTGTCAATACCTATGCTAATGCTACTGAACATTTGCAGGTCTTGCAGAAATGAATAAAGGTATGGATTACTCGTACATTTCTTGGCTGGTGGAGAGATGGATGAATCCCCAGAAGACATATCTAGGCATAAATGGATGAAAAAGTTTGGTGTTAAGTTTGTTCAATTGTTGTAATAACAAAATAGACAAGCTATAAAAATTAAAACATACCTTGCACATAATCAACATAGTTTCTTTTTTTAGGGATGCGCTGAGAATGGCGCGCCATGGTAGCCTGGAAATATTAATGAATATTATTAAATATTGAATGAAACTTAATTTTTTATACAATTTTGGCTATGTTATGAAAATAAGTGCATTTAAAATTTGGCATATTTACCAAGAGAAATAGTCACTCTATTCCGTGCAGCAGTGGGAATATGGCTAACCCCTGTAAGTGCGGAAGGCAGGCCGCCTTGCGCCGCAGGTCTCCTTTAGTAATTACTCTTTGCTGAGCTTCATTCCTCGTGGTCCGCTCCACATAGGCAATGTTAACACTAGGACCGCGGCGGATCGCGACCTTATTCAATCGCGATGAGGTGTGATTCAGCACTATGATAGTTTAACATAGAGAAGAGTGTACTGACGCACAAAGATCGCTGGAGGGCGATGTCACACAAGGCCGTCTGCCAGGCTCCGACGCCTTTTCCCAGAATGCATTTCGCACCGGCAAGCAGAAGGCGTTTTGAATCCTCCATTTTTTTTCAAAAAAAAAATGCTGTGATTTTGCCTTTACAAGTGTTACCATGTCATTTTATGAAGTTTTAATATGTTTTCAGGTGAGAAAGTACCAATATATATTCTCAAAATGTGTCCAGTTTATCAAAATAACCCGTATATCTCCTCTGACGATTTTCGTCGTCGAATTCGCTAGCATGCGTTCGTAAATTCGCCCTGGAAATCTGGTTAGCACCCATGGAATGCCTCTTGTCCAATCAAATTACCTGGTCCCTTTATGACGTTGAACCCGGTGTGCGCTCCGGCGCTCTCATAGCGAATTTACGAACGCACCCTGCGGTTTCACTTTCAAGATCTAATTTTTTTGCATTGGAAAACACTTACAGAGTGAACTGTCATAATGAAAACATGACAAAGCCATTTGACTATCTTGTTCATAAACAATGGTGTCAGGACTTTTCATTTTGATGACACTGACAACTGTTGTGCAAATGTTAATAGTGATGTGAGAAATGCACCAAAGCGACTGAGAAAACTGTATTATACACAACAGTGTTGTGTTGTGTATATGTGAGTGAGACTGTGGTCTACAGTGATATACAGAAAAAACATTATATACAATATTATACATATATTTTTGTTGTCAGGACTTGTTTAGTTATTGTCATTTCGCAGAGTCACCTCAATAAAGCAAATGAACAAATGGAACATTTGCGAACAGTTCTGTAACAAAACGCTGTTACTTTTCCTCACACATGTGTAAGTGGAAATCCTGTGGTCCTCGCAAATAAACCAGAATAACTCGTTTCTAAAGTCAGTTCCATTCACTTGATATAATGGTTGAAGCATGGGGGATGGTAATCTAAATGCAAAGGATCTAAAACAATTGTGGCTTGTTTTTCCAATGAAGCCAACAAGGTCTTTGAATTTAGCCCTGCCATGACTAATCTCAAGTATATTGCAGGCAATAGACCTCCATTTATCCCTATACTTGTAGGGCAACTTAGAAACAATAAGCCTGAGGTTTGATGGGCTATCAAGCTCTTCCAGATAGTGCAAGTCTTGCATGGCATTGTTGCATCCTCTCAAATACAGTGCATAGGCCTGTAGTGACTTTCCATCTTCAGCCTTTATGCTTGGCCAGTTCAAGGCTTTATTTATATATATAATAACGTATGCATGTATGTAACGAGACTGCGGGAGTTTTCATTACTAACGAATGAAAGTTGATTATCATTATTAAAAAATAACTGTAATATATATTGCAATGTTGTCCCTTTCACACATAGTTCCAAGTAATTTCCTTGGAATCCCAAGCTGTGTTGACCAGGTATCGAGACACAACAGCAGGGGAGGGGTGGGGGAAGGGAGGGGAGGGGAGGGAGGGGTTACATCCCTCTGTAGAACATCTTCTATCTAATCGGCGCACTGTGCTAAAATGCAATGCAAACAAAACAACACAGGACAGACAGCAGTGCAGTGATGCGTTTTATATTATATTCTTTGAACAACAGAACGGGACAGGCGCCAGAAACTGCCATAATATACCATACATATATCTGCCATATATCGTACCTCCGTTTTATATTGAGAAATATGATGATAAATACATATAGGGCGGAGGTATGCTATGTGGTGTGTGGCTAGATATTTTCATGTAGCACTGTGACTGCGGGGGAACCCGATGTCTTTGTTCATTGATCGGAAACGATCGAGACACGGATCGGAAACGATCAACCCTCCCCCCATCAAGCGCATGTCTTATTGAGTCAACACGAGTTGACTCGCTGGAACGAGACAGACTGATACACACCACACCTCTGCCATATCATACATCGGTCCCACATGTATTTATTTACCATCATATTTTTCAATATAAAACGGTATGATATGGCAGATATATATGGTAGCCTACATTGCAGTCGTCCCGCAGTTCTAGTAGATCGCCGACATCATGTTATTTGATGTACATTTCACGGCAAGATAATTCCGATTTGTGGCAAACACCCAACAATTGTTCGTTCACTAAACATTATAACATGAACACAGTTATAGCACCAGTTCCTAGCACCTAGTTTCCTAGCACCAGGGGAGCCCCCCCTCCCAAATTTCGTTGTTTGGTACCTGTACTATATCAATGACAAATAAAGACCATTCATTCATTCATTCATTCAAACAATGACAGTTACAGTCTCGCTCAAACTGTAGCGAGATTAGGAGACTACTAATTGAGAAAAAGAAAAGAAAATACATGAAAGAAAGGAGAGAAAGAGTACAGAATGATAAATCCGCTAATGTGTGTAATGAAAAGTGTGACAATGTTGAAAGACATGATGTCATAATCAAAATATAAAACCTGGTTGGATAAAATAAGATTCTGTTGTGATTGTGTTGACATTGTTGTGATGTCAAAAGAGATCTTGGTTATGTAATGTGGAAAGTGGAGAGGAGATTGATCGGAACTGCGGGAGTTTTCATTACTAACGAATGATGGTTGATTATTATTATACAAAAATAATAGTAATAAATATTGCAATATTGTGTTATCATAGTTATGAGCTTCACAGTGATAACGTCTGTTTATTTGTCGTGAACTTCACGCCGGCCGTGCCCGTAACATCAGCAGACAATCGACTGCTGTAAGCTTGTAAGCGTTGAAACCTGCTTAGCAGCTTTGAAACCCGCTTGGCAGCTTTGAAACCCGCTTGGCTCGCTCATGAATTGGCAGCTATTGTTTGCTAATGGGAAACGATCAATAAGATTACCCTCCCCCGTGTATCAACCATCAAGTGATTGTAACTCACTTTAGAAACTAGTTCTTAGCCTACACGTTTCTTTGTCAAATACATGCTCTGCATGTTTCTCTAAAATGCATAAAGTTCCTATAAGCAGAGAAGTGGGGAAATTATTAGAGCAATCTGATGAAGCTTGAGTCAGCTGAGAACGAACTATGGAACAGATTAAATGCTATATATGGAGAGGAAATTGATTGAGACTGCGGGAGCTTTACTAATGAATGAAAGTTGATTATCATTATTAAAAAAGAATAGTAATACATATTGCAATATTGTGTTATCATAGTTATGAGCTTCACACAGTCTGTTTATTTGTCGTGAACTTCACGCCGGCCCTAACATCAGCAGACACATGAACACAGTGAGGATTCAAACCAACAAAAATAATTAATACACATCATTTCATTTATAATGTGCAGTAAACAAACAAAATAATGTATACTCTCTGCAATTGGCTACTATACAATGGTGCCAAAATCAACTATCCAAATATGAATCTGCGTATATCTATGTACAACCTTGATTGAACCAAGATTCATAGACAGATTGTCCCTTTTGCATATCATCATAATAGGCATTCGTGTCATCATGTTCTTTACACATTACATAACCAAGATTTATTTTGCAATCACAACAATGTCAACACAATCACAACAGAATCTTATTTAATCCAATCAGGTTGTATATATAATCTATATATATAATCTATATATTGGTTTCAATATACCTCCATAGCAGTCTACAGTCTAATTTAGCTATATATAATTACATTATGAGAACATCAGTATTTTTACGCCTTTGGTTGTATTGTCTGAACGAACATTGATTGGGAGACATACTGTACAGTTTATCATTTTCATAACTGTCTGCACATATACATATCTTATTTTGATTGTTATTGTAGCCTATATATAAACACAAATATCAGTCTTATGCACTGTGTCTCATTCAGCACTGAAGCCTGAATTTGAGCACAGTGTGTGCCCCCTTGCTACCTCTGCTGATATAAAAGAGAATTGCAGGCTTGGAGAAAAAGATGGCAGCCACAAATACACAGACACACACAGAAATACTGCTAAAACGCTTTATACTAACTCGATTTTGAAAATGTAAAAATGCTGGGTGGTAGAACGCACATATCTAGGAAAAGTCATGAAAGGAGGGTCCTGAAATGTGATCGAGTGCAAAGGTAGAATTTTTTTTGTACTCACTGGTGCTGTTTAACACCTCACGGCTGTTCTAGTGTTAAGCAGCATGGAGTTGCATGGACGCTCAAAGACATTACTAGCGTCATTGAAGTTGACAACATCAGCCACCATTGTGCCATCACTCCTCTTCTCCTGGACAAACACGATCCCTTCGTCGATTATAAAACATCCGTCTCTCATGTTGGTGGACACAAAGCATGTCTTGCAAGTCTGTCTTTTTGGTTTGACCAACTCTTTTTCCGCAATTCTTTTTGCGACTTGTACCGCTGGGTTGTGGCTACTTCTCACCATTTTCTTGATTGAGTGCAGATGGTTTTCGAAGGGAAAGCTTGAGATGTCATTGAGAGAGCACTGGAACTTCTCAACATCATCACTCAAGTGCTGAAGACTGTGGATGTTGTACACTGGAAAGGTTTCCCCATAGAAATTCACAGCATTGTCTACAAAGTGCTTTAGCACATCCCTGGCATAGTCCAAATAGGCTTTTCTCTGTTCAGTGTCAGACTGCAGGAGAATTGAAATACCAACTGTGAGACACATCAGGTGGTCATAGTGGGCATCGGGCAGTATGCCTTGAAGCACAATTGGCCCAGTGTAGAGAAGGAACTGACGAAGTTCCGTAGCTTTCCATCTATCCAACTCGTCCAGAGACCTGGGTTGCCTTGCAAATTCAGAAGGCATTGCTCCTCTGAGTGCCTTTAGCCGGTCTGATATTTCTTTTCTCAATTTTGGTGCAAGTTTACATTCCTCAGGACCCTTCAGCAAGTACGTGAGAATCCTCTTAACACTCCCATGGCAAACTAGGTGCATGTAATCAAGTACAAACTGGCTTACACAACCAACACCAGCAGCAATGAGGGGCGACGCCTTCTTCTGGTGGACTGTGTACTGAACCTGGTTGAATTTGTCATCCGTTCTTTTTACATGTTCACCTCCTGTTGTGTAAGCCATCCTGCCCTCAACCATGTTGGACGCAGCCTCACATCGTTCGCAGCCCTGGTAAGCATTATGGCCTTTAATGCACTTCAGAAAGGCTCTTGCTGGAGCGTCGCAGATAAAGGCATTGAATATGATTTTTAATGTTGTTCCCAGATAAGAAATGCCATGTTCCTGAATGCTTTTCATTTCCTGTATCATGTCGTCCAAATAGTCATCCACCGAGTTGGGTTTTGTATTCCCACAATAGAGGGCAACAAGAAAAGGCTCTACATCCTTTAATTTTCCCAAAATAGGCCAGAACTGGGTTTGAGAGGACTTGTACAAGGGAAGGCCGTCTACGTTGATATCAACTACTACCGGTCCAGTTGGGTTAGTGCAATGCGTTAGATGCCTGATGATGCCACTTTCAAGCCCAAAATACATATATGTTCCCCCACACTTAACTTGGCTCTCAATATAACGTGGAGTTGCAAGCAGTGTACGAGCATCTCCAGGCAGATTCAGGCCATGTATATTGAGGACGCGGAGCAGCTCATTCAAACTCCTCTGTGTTTGCTGTGTGCCGGTGGCCCAAGCTGCAAGGTCCCGTCTTAAATTGGACTCTTCAGCCTCTGGTGCAGCAGTCTCATCTTCCGGTGCAGCAACTTCATCCTCTGGTGCAGAGTCTAATTCTAAGAGCTCTCCATCTGAGCCACTGGAGTCTGGATTTTCCCCAAAGTCCTCATGCTCCTCTGTTTCGTCATTACTCTCATAGTTAGAGCTTTGCTGAGTCAAGTTAGACACGTCCTCTTGCATGTCCCCCTCCTCACGTGTGTCCCCCCCCTCCTCCTGCTGTGGCACATTCTCTTCAGATGGCTCTTCATCACTGCTTGATGCTAAGGCAGCATCCAATCTAGCCCTTTTTCGTTTCCAGTCCCTTACATAGTTGGAAGCCATGTTTATGTGTGGTGTGTAAGTAACATACAACTCACCAAATAGTGTGAAGTACTGGTGTCAGCCACCAGCTGAGAAACTGGAAAAGAAACCAGAAGTTCGTAAATTACACAATACACAGCACCATTAGAACTGCACATGAGCAGTATTGCAGTTTGATATTGATGATTGAAATGGAGACTATTTACAAAGGATGAGTCAGGTCATAAATTCATACAGAAAAATTCCAGTTAAATCAATAACTAGGGGTGTAACGGATCACCAAACTCACGGATCGGATCGTGTCACGGATTTAGAGTCACGGATCGGATCATTTTCGGATCAACACAAAACATTTTATCTTTTTATAAAAACTACCTTTTCCTTGAACATCACTGCTGCAATCTGGTTGCCAAGTGAAACCTAACTTTACCTAAATAATAAAGTGAACATACATTTAAACATGGTATATAAAAAAAAAGCAAATAAAGCAAAGCAGCCTCAAGTTTATAACTTCATATTCATTTTCAAAAAGATGATGTCCACATTGTCTGGGGAGAGGGTAGATCTATTTGCAGTCACTATGGCTCCTGCTGTGGAGAATAATCTCTCGCTAGGAACTGAAGTAGCAGGCACAGCCAGGTAGCGTGGCTCAAGCACGTTGACCATATTTTGAAACCCTCTGTTCTCCACAACGGAGTATGGCCTCATGTCTGTCGCGATAAACTTCCCAATGGAATTTGTAATGGCTTTAGCACGGTTTGAGTCTGCAGGAATGGGTTGTTTAAATGACATTTGGAGAAGTTGTTGAGCTACCTTTTTCTTGCTCCCCGGTCAACACACCAGGGTGATGTCGAGTCAGTGAGTACGTCACAGATTATTTTTTTCTCTCGCAGGGCTCAGGGTATCAGATTTCAGGGTATCAGGTTGCACACAGCTTCATGGCAACTCTACGTCGTGATTTACAAGAGACATTAACTAATATTAAGTAATGTTATTACTTGATTACATTTTGCTATTGTTCCGCAGGTACACATGCGTTCCGAACTGTGGAGGGTGGATTATCCGTGATCCGTTACACCCCTATCAATAACCCTTAAAATCAATAACTTAAAATAAAAAAAACACTGAAATTAAATGCCCACAATGAATCTCACAACCACAAATGTTACACATACCATTGTAAAATATATATGTATTTATAAATAAATGAATAAATTCTCATATCAACACCCACTTTCATCAAATAAAAAGTTCGTTTGGGATGAGATCGCCTGTCTGATCTGCTCTCCTGTCACTCAATTTGCAAGTGCAACAGTGGCTCTCAGTCAGTAAAAAACAATGGTGCCATTTCACTGACAAGAGTAAAGAGAAGGAGAAATGGCTCAAGTTTACAGGTTACCTCAATGTTTAGGTACCTATTAAGCATTGGGTTTAAATCCGAAATTTTAGGCTACCTAATTATTAGGGTTTCTGCAGGTTTCAGCAAGTTCAATTTAAGACTTTTTAAGACCTTTTTAATGCCACTTTAAATGGAATTTAAGACCGAAAAAATATATATATGCGATGGTTAGGGGATTCCACTGTACTACAATACAAGCATAGCATGTCAATCAATGAGACTCATTCAAGTTTACTTGTTTTGTTTATTGAACATAAAAGCTCTGGTTCAATAACTTAATTAAATTAAAAGTGCAATTAGTTGGTCGGAAACATCTAACAAAAAAACCCCATCTACTTAACACACTCACGGCATGAGCCTCAATTCTGTGGCCTTACTCTCCAGTTCTGCCTCTATTTTTTTCAAATCACACATTTTTTCTTTGTATCTCTTCCTGAGGACGTTAGACTTTGTGATGAGCTGAGCCATCAAGGTGCCGGACTTCCCCTCAGCTTGCTCAGCAAACTTGTCTGCATCCTTCTCCAGAGAATCAGATACCACTAGAAGAGTTTGCTTCTTCCTTTTCAGCTCGATGATGTGCTCTTCTGCTGCTTTTCTTTTCTGCCCTTGTGCAGCGCTTTGCCTCTTCCTCTTCTCCAGGTCTAGGTGTTCTCTGTACTTTGACCTTGCTGATCCCACCGAAGTTAGCAGCTCCTTGGTGAGAGGGACATTGGCAACCCCCCCACAAACTGCAACATAGTCACAGACCAGTCTCTGGGCAATGACAGTGTCCTCCTGAATGTTAACGGTCTCCACCTCCTTGTTAATGGAGAAGCCTCTCTCGACTGTCGCCTGCCCATGGGATAGGAGAAGAAGCTTCTGACAGAAACCCCAGAGCTCAGGGTAGGGTTGGCTGAGGTAGCCATGCAGGAACACGTCAAGCCTGGTTTCCATGGGCCGGAAGGACAGGAAGTGCTCGTTTTTAGCCTCAACAGACAGGAAGTTCCCAAACTGTTGGATAATCACATCACCTATAACAAAACAGATGAAAGGAAATATGTGAAATATTATTTACATGATTAATCCTGATTAGCAGACAGGCTTATGTCCAATTGTCCATTGGCTAATAATCAGGGACAACATTTCCAGCTTTTCTATTAACTATTCATACCAGCAGAGACACCTCCAGACAACTGCTTGTCTTGCAGTAACTTCTGCACTAGACTTTTCATTCTTCCCTGGCACCAGTCTGGGTTGGCGTACATGACTGTGGGGTCCAGACATGCCATCTGTCTCACGATGGGGTACTTCAGGGGGCTCCTGTCCTGGACTTTCTTTAGGATATTTGACATACCCGTCATGCAGTCCTTCCTAAACTCTAGGGCAGTGAGCTCCCCTACGGTCCCCTTTCTCTGGAGGTCCTGACAGATGGGTAATGTGTTTTAAATACAACTGAATGGCCTAACACAGTATTCTCTCCTGCCTGTATATGGACCATCATTTGATATAAAGTTAAGTAATACATCTAAATTACCTTGAGGGCTGCCTCAGCACCCAGGCCTATGTCGGCTTCCTTCGGGTTGACCCAGCTCTTCTGATCAGCGACATCCAGCCTGACCAGCTGCAGTGGAGTGATGTCATTGAGATGCTCCCTCTTGACGAAACGCCTCAGCACACTCTGAAAGGGTAACAAGAAAATGCATGATGATTGTAAAGCAAGTACCTTTGATAACCACATTAACCATGAAATGCATTTCTATATAGTTATTTAAAATAATATCATATCACATATGCAATATATCAATAACAGTATGATAAGTAACCTTTACTTAGCCAAAACATAATCTTTCAGTAATTTTATGTATTGACTAAGGACGAGTTTAATTAATCAAGCCACCCAGTAGCATCTGCCATTTCTCCCTGCTCACACACACATTCAGCATGCCCACACACACTCAACTTGTTTTGCTTTTGTTGTTGATTGTTCATTATTAATTTGATTACCTTGGACAAGTCAGCCAAATCTTTGCCAAGGAATGGCATGACTGGTGTGTCAGTCTGGTACTTTGTGAGAAAGGGAGTGAAGGTCCTTGAGATGGCCATGAAGAACTGTAGCTTGGGCAAGATGAGCGGATCTCGCTGGGCTGCTTCGATGGTGTCAAATGACGCTGTCCCAGGGTTTGGCAACTTTTTTGTCTTCACTGCATCCACATACTTCACCAGTGATGGCCATACCTTTAATTCCACCATGTGTATGTATTATTTTATCATGCATGTCTATTTTATCATACATTGTGCAGCACCTTGTAACTTTGTTTAGAAAGGTGCTATATAAATCAAGATTTTAATTACCTCTATAGCCCTCTCCACAACTGGCAGGTTCTCAATCCACCGATGGCCACAGAATGGTAATGGGAAGACTGAGGATTTGGTGAGGGCAATGAAGTCATCCCTCCTCGCTGGTGTATTGTGGAAAACAAAGTGCATTGCTCTCAACACCTTGGTGGGAGAGAGGAGAATGCTGAATTAGCCATCATCTCTCATGGGGAATGACACAAAGTGTGTAAGGGAGCAATACTGCAGGTCCTTCCTCACTGCCCTATCAGACTGCTCAACCAGCAGCGCTCCCCAGTAGACCACACACACACAGACACATACCAGAACTAAACTGACAGAATGACTGAACTGTACACATAATGTGTGCAGACACTTTTGATTGCATAAACCCTTAGAAAAATAACTTAGGAGTTAATAGTATGAAACATCTGTAAATTCATGCTCTCTTTAAATCCTGTCAAGTGTCCACTTGCTGTAATATTCCAATTTGCCTTGTGGGACAAATGAAAGATTACTTCTCATAGTTATAATCATCTTACCTTCTCCAGTTGCCACATGGAGAATCCACACTTGAATGCGTTGTGTAGGGTATGGAGCCCACAGCTACCCACAACAACCAGCTGGGCACCACCATACTGCTCAGCATGCTCTTGCTGTAGAAGCTCCAGAAACTTCCAGTTAACATTGGGTCCATCCATGGAGATGGACACCATGTTCCTCAGGTTCAGTCTCTCCACACACTCCTGAGAATGACATGAATATGATGAGAATAATAACAATAATAATAAATGATGATGATAATGATGATTATAATAACAATAATAATAGCATGATTGCCAATGGTTCAATGTACTTTAACATTCTGTCTGCACACATCCTCAGTTAACAAACTATAACTCATCCATCTACTCCCTCTCCCTACGCCCTTAGATACTCTCTCTCCCCACCATCCCCCCGCCCGCTCCCGCGTCCCCTCTCCCTCTCTGTGGCTCTCTATAACGTGGAAATGACTAGACTACACCGCATCATTCCCTATGGTACGCCTACTATTATACTGAATCTACATGACATTGCCAGTATCTGCCAAAATTAATGTAAAGCTAATACTTTGTCATTGACAAAATGCACTTACCTTGAAGTGTTGCAGTAAATCTTGAGCTTTAGCGTGTCCCATGAACTGCGAGCCCAGGTAACGCGACTCCACTTGATCGCCGACCCAATACCGCACGTGCACGTCGAGTTGCTTGTTTTTTGTGGCATGATTCAAACTCTCGTCAAACATTAGAACAAAAACTGACTCGTTCACATTCGCGATCAGCTCGTTTCTGACGTAAGGAGCTAATCCGAAACGTATTATGTATGACGCCTTGTCCTTTCCACAAGCAAATGTAGTGGCGATTTGGGAGTCGGGAAACATAATCCGAAAGATATCTCCAATCCCCTCGTTGGAGGAGTAGGACTGGTGCTTTACCACTGTATTGAGAACCCACACAATCTCCGATTTCAGTGTAGGTGTTCCACCAAACGTTGCTCTGAGATCGCTAGCAGTGCTGCTAGCAGCGGCAGCCGTTGTCTGGGGCGCTGAGCCCGGGGCAGACACGCAGAACTGGGAGATTCCTGGCGTCTGCTGTTGGCCCTTAGCAGCCGTTTTATGCCTCTCGCTTTTTAGGTGGCTCTCAACCGCCTTAATGCCCATGGTGCCGAGTTTGAATGTTTTCCTACACACAGTGCATCTTGCTTCTTCTGGGTAGCCGGTGGACTTAAGCCAATCGCAAAATCTTCTGTCGTCAAGCCACCTCTCGTTGAACTTGCACTTCCCCATCTCGCAGACTGGCTAATGCTAGGTAGCAAGCACTGCAGCTGACTATAACCAAAGGAACGCAAGGGGGAGGAGTCTGCGCGCTACTCAATGAAATTAAACGTTTGCTCAATAGAAAAATGCCGCGAGAAAAAGTAAAATTAAATAGTCCTGCCCCGACAATTTTAAGACGTTTGGGTAAAGTATTTAAGACCAGTTTAAGACATTTGTAATGAATTTAAGACATTTTAATGCCTTAATTTTATATACATGAATTTAAGACTTTTTAAGACTTTTTAAGGATCCGCGGAAACCCTTAAATAGGCGCACTTTCACTTGCGTTCATTGCAAATCGGCAGCAGCTAGCCAGCACTATTTGCCTGTGTAGTATATTTCTGTAGTATGTATGATCTATGTATGAATATGTGGTATGTTTTAGACACACACACATGCCAGGGCATGCAGGGACACAGATGACCAGCAGGGACCTTTGGGGGGTGGGCAGGGACACACATGCACGCTGGCCCCTCCCCTCTGGGGGGGAACGGGGAGAGAGACACGACAAGCGCTCTCTTGCAGCCCAGGATCCACGGGGAACAGATGTAATGTATAAACCTGCCTGTAACTAATTAAATTATCTTAAACTAACTGTTCTTTGATTCATAATCAATAAGAATACACGACAGTAAATGGCGAGCAAGCGACGGAGATAAATGTAACTTAATTTACAGTATTTTGCGAACTTCAATCTAACAAAGAAGGTAGATTTTCTGCAGAAATCTCTCTCTAGTCGATTGGTGTGTTTAAAATAAACTGTAAATCTCAGATAAGTTATAGTCAAAAGAATCTGTGTAACGGTAATCTTGTTGGAATAGATGCAAACTTTTCATAATCTTTGAGGCGCTGGGTGGTGAGAGCCGGACTTGGAAGCCCGTTTTTTGTAAAATATAGTGTTTAATGGTAAGGTTTGTTTGTACGGTATTGGAATATCGTGTGTGTTTGTGTAAAATTCGGTGAGGTTGTGTTTATGTGTTGGAGTGTGGGTGGACTCGGTAGTCTGTTTTGTATTGTAGCAGAGAGTACGCCATTACTCTTTGTCTGTGTGAGAGGACGCCGTTGTGTGGGCGGCCATTTGCAGTGTGTCAGAGAGTCTATTCTTAGACGCCATTTTTATGAGGGAAACGTGCAGTGTACTTTCAGCGGAGTTTAGACGCCATTTGCATTTAGACGCCATTTGCAGTGTGTCAGAGAGTCTAAAGGACACACACAGAGGCCATCTTTATGAGGGCAGGCTACAAACACGCGGTGGTTTCTCAAGGACAAAAGGGTTGTTGAATTGAGCCGCCTGCTTTCTGTCTCTGGCCTTTAGGCTTCGGACACGTAGGGGGGTTGCGTGTGATTGTTGCATTACATAGACTATAGTATTTAAGATAGAGATATGGTGAATTGATCTCGGGGTATTTTAAATAGTTTAGAGTTACGGTTAAAACATTCATAGCCTTGGCTAAGAGTTGGCGCATGCGCAATCGATGCGCGTTAGCCGGAGCACAGCTCCATCTGCTGGTCGAAATACGACAATACATTTTAAAACACTAAATCCTCAGGGAGATACAGCTGAGGTCGATGAAACAGTCCGATACATTAATAAATAGATGGTTAAATGATTGTTCTATATTAAATTACTTTAATTAATTTAATTAATTACTTATCAGTTGAATTAATTATTCAGATCATTCATTTTCTGTTTCCCAAAACAATTGATTGATTCCATAAGTTTTAAATCAATGTATATGATGATATAGTGAATAATTCTAACTAATCATTTATTCCTTTCAAATAACAAGTCGATTTCCTTACAGATTGTAATGAATAATTAATCATTTTATTCCTTTCAAATAACAAGTCGATTTCCTTACAGATTGTAATGAATAATTAATCATTTTATTCCTTCCCAATGACAAGTCAATTTCTTTACAGGTTGTGATTAATATTTGTAATTTACATCTTTTATTTTAGTTAGGTCATTTCCACAGTTTTTGATTAAGAATAGCAGAATAGTTTGTATTGATAATTAAGCAGTAAAAGGGTTTTTGTGGGTCAGTGAATACTTAGGTGTGACCAGCTTTTGTGATTTAATAATTGTGTTGACCAGAACTGTAATTAGTATTGAATGAGTAATTAAGATACATTCATAAACAATTAGGAAACACATTTAAGTATAAAGTACTTACACAGAGATTAGATTTAAGTTAATACTGCACTGACATACACAAGAGGCAAGTCTGTTATTCTGGAGTTGCAGGGTTTTTGTGGGGATGGTTAATACAGTTATATTGGACTAGCATTTGTTTAGCAAACAAGACAAAATAAGGTGGGTTGTAAGAAGCGTACACCTTATCTAATATAGAATATTGTCAGCATATTGAGCCAAGTAGAATGGGGTCGAATTCCACGAAGCTGTTAAAAGATATTAGTGAACATCGTGGAATGTTGGCTACGTTATCCCCTATGGCTGTAGTGGAAAAAATGAATCCTCTTGTTAGGGAAATTAGCAAAATGTCTACGAAATGGAATAGCCGTTGGGCATACATTGAACAGCCGTGGCCGAAAGAGGGCAGCATTAATTTACAATTAATTGCAACATTGGAAATACTTATCAATGGGCACAAAGCACATCAAAGAGGAAAGATTAGATCAGAGAAACGCAAGTTAGAGTTAGCTATTTTAGATCTATTTAAGGTAGAGGGACAGAAAATAGCTCAGTGTCCTGCCCCCAGTCCCCCTCCCTATGCTAAGGCACTGGAGGATCATTCCCAGAAGAAGAAGAAGGAGCCAAGGGGAAAAGGGGACGACAGGAGTGACGAGGAAGATGACAGCGAAGATGGCAGTGCAGACTCAAGTGATGACGACAATGCAGATGGAGGCTACAACGCGCAGGGCAGGAAGATGATAGCCACAGCCGAAAGGAAAGGTGGGAGAAGACGCCCGGAGAAAGAGGGAGATTGTCACCGAATGTCATCAAATACATTAAAGAACTGTCCAGTGCTGATTCGGGGTAACAAGATGGAATATCATCCGTGGCATCATACAGATTTGTCTGAAGTGATCGAGAAACTCCCAGTTCTTCAAGAGGGAGGACATTCGTGGACGCGACAGGTCGACGTGATACTGACAGGAACGCAGGTCGCGATGGGAGACCTGAAAAGACTCTTAGCTTTTATTGCAGGATTGGATACAATGCAGGAAATATTGATGAAGGCAGGACTTCATAGATATATCAATACATCAGTTTATGATCCAGAGCTCTTCGCAGCAAACAGAGGCAGACTGTGGAAAGCAATCAGGGAGATCTACCCTACTCACATTCACCCAGACAATATCATTGTGAAGCCACTGGGGGGGGATGAGAATCCCAGGGGTTATATTGCCCGTATGCACTCTCAATGGAGAAGTGTGACAGGGAAAGACGCTGAAGATAACCCCTTAGAAAAATCCATAATCAGGGAAAAAATACAAGAAGGGCTTCCTACCCCAGTTAAGGATAAGCTAGCAGAAGTGGTGGGGCTACGACACATGAACAAAGCTGTTTATATAGACCACGTAGCTCATCACGTGGAGTTATATCGAAAGAACATTCAGATACAGAAGGCACGAGACGAAGAATCCCTCAGAATATTGACTCATTTGCAATTGACTGAAAGCGAGAGGAACATAGAGGGAGTGCAGGCTTTAGCCCCACAGCAACAGCCACCTGGAGTGCAGACTGCTACTTACCAGTCCTACTCACAGGGGCCACAAGGGGGGTATCCTGCTACTTACCAGTCCTACCCACAGGGGCCACAAGAGGGGTATCCATACCCACAAGGGCCACCAGGGGTGCAAGCGGTTCCATACCAGAGGTACACACAGCCTGGCCAAGGACCACCACCAGGGGGATGGACAGCAGCAGGGAAGGAGATGCTAGAACCATGCCAATGTGACCAGAATGGACATCTAGCCTGTGCCTGCTGCAACAGGCCCCAGGGGGGCGCAGGGGGGAGCCAAGGAGGAGGATATTGGCCCCCTACTACACCTGCTCCAGGAGTGATGAACCCTTACGGAGGCCCAGCAGCTGGCCTATAGGGGTGCCCGGAAGATCCGAGTGGGAGGTGCCAGCTGGTGGTGACACAGAAGCCTGAAGGCGCCACGCACCTCCCTATGTCTAGAGAATATGTGAAGACAATCGGATTTGAGGGAATTAAACAGCTGATTCCTACAACTGAGCTTGTAGACTTAGAGTACAAGGGACAGAGAGCAACTCTGTCAACACTTGTGTCAGAACACACGCCAACAGGGCTGCTAGGGAGAGATGCTCTATGCCAATTGAACTGTACAGTAAAATGCACACCTGACGACTGTCAGGTGACGGTGCCATCCGGTGTTCAGATTCCATCGACAGCCAGAGTGATTAAGCATAGAACAGACCTACAAGCTTTGCCTTTAAAGGGAGCTGATATAGAATATTGGGTTGATGGGTCTTGTTACGGGGTAGGAGAAACGTTGTGCGCTGGGTATTCCTTAGTTAAAGCACAAAATTCAAAGTTTATTGTAGAACAGGCTGAGGCAGTTCCTCAGCCTTGCTCGGCTCAGTTGGCTGAATTGATTGCCCTCACAGAAGCATGCAACTTGGGAACCGGACGGAGAGTGACAGTGTACACCGACTCTGCCTATGCACATAATGTTTGTCATTTTAATGGAGCTGTATGGAGGGGGCGGGGTTTTAAGAGAACTGATGGTACGCCTATACAGCATCACGCACAGATCATGAAGCTGTTACAAGCCATGATGAAGCCAAAGGAATTAGCTATAGTGAAGTGTGCCACACACAGGTCTGACTCATCACATGTCACACAAGGTAACAGGGCTGCAGAAGATGCAGCCAAAGCCATTACAGGAGCAGACAAGGCAGGTAAAGGTCTTCTGGTCACACATGAAAAGCAGTTACAGGGCATGGTCACACTTGAGGATTTATTGATGTTACAGAGTAGAGTAACTACGTTAGACAAGAGCGTTTGGCTAGCAAGGGGGGCAAGTCAGGATGACACAGGTCTATGGAGGAATCATGAGGGGTTGGTTGTAGCACCCTCAGATTTATTAGGCATGTTAATACAGGAAGCTCATGGATTAGCACATGAGGCTAGGGGGGAGGTAAGACGCAAGATCACCAAGAAATATGGGTTTTGGAGTCCATATTTGATGGAACAGATTGACCATGCTTTAGGTCAATGTGGGGTCTGTTGGAGAAACAACATCAGAGTGGGTACACCAGTGGTGTTTGGGCATATCCCTACCCCAATAGGGCCACGGGTGGTGGACAGGGGGGTGGATGTACAGAGTAGGCAGGATGTTGTGCCAACAGGTGCCGAGGTCCCCAGAGAACCTGAGAAGGAGGAGCTACGAGGAGATGCTGTGGTGTTGCCAGAGCCAGTGGCAATGCCAGTGTTACAGCCAGTGACATTACCGGCAGTGCCTGAAACCGAGGGGACAGCGGAAAGCTGTCCAGATGCCAATGAACCAGAAACCAACGAAGCAGAGAGTGTTGACAGTCTGGAGGTCCAGCCTGGGGGTGTCCAAAGCCTGGACACCTGTGCTACTGGGGATGCTGGCGAGTGCCTGCACCATGCTTCAGATGATGCTGAGGGCGACTCCCCAGACCTTGATCAGCGTGGGAGGGGACCAGGCGGTTGCCTGAACCTCAATGACACTGACGGACGACGACCAGTTAGGAAAAGATTAAAGACTATGAATAGGGTAGTGAAGCAGCAGATCAAAGGGAACGACGGGAATAGACAGCAGATGATAGCATGGCTGGAAACGGTCTTAGGGGCATGGGAAACTTATTTTGCCAAGATAGGAGCACCTATTATAGCAGACATGATTTTTGACTTTCTTAGAAGGCAGGGCCTCATTGACTGTTTTTGGAAAATCAGTCACTCAGTCCACGTTAATGAACTTTTCAGAAGACTAGTCCTCACCTGAGGTGAAGATCTATGCATTAATGCATTCCCTTTGTCCTATGCTTACTGTTGGAGAATTATGTGTTATGATAACTGAATGTCATTATTTGTGTATTGTTTGTTTGTTTCTATATCGTGTGATTGAGGTCAGTTGAGAAGTGATGTGGTGGTTATACAAAGCTAGGAGAGAGGTTCTGTTCCTAGCGCAACGAAAATGGAAAGCTCCTGACTATGGAAGTGTTATCAATCTGAGACAGCGGTAAAGGCTGTTCTCCAACTGGGTACAAGTGCTAGTAACCTCTGACCCCGACGCTTCAAGGACAAAGAAAACATCGGTCGTTGGAAGTTTCTGTATTGATTTGTGCATGATAAACTGTGTTTAGTTTAATTGTGATTGTTATTTTCAAAATTCTTTTTATTATTGGTTGTTTTCTATTTTTTGTTTATGATATCTTTGGTTCCTAATACTGGTCCTGGGTTGGTCTGTGTTATTGTGCTTCTTGTGTTGTGTGTTGGTGTAGTTTTTCTGTCTGTTGTTGTTTATTTTTTAATTTTTAATTTTATTTAAAAAAAAAAAAAAAAAAAAAAAAAGTTTTTTTTTTTTTTTTGGGATGTTTTGTGGGGTTTTGTGTTTTTGTTTTTGTTTTATGGTAGTTTAGTTTCGGAACACCCTCTGGGTGGTCCGAGGGGGGATGTGTAGTATATTTCTGTAGTATGTATGATCTATGTATGAATATGTGGTATGTTTTAGACACACACACATGCCAGGGCATGCAGGGACACAGATGACCAGCAGGGACCTTTGGGGGGTGGGCAGGGACACACATGCACGCTGGCCCCTCCCCTCTGGGGGGGAACGGGGAGAGAGACACGACAAGCGCTCTCTTGCAGCCCAGGATCCACGGGGAACAGATGTAATGTATAAACCTGCCTGTAACTAATTAAATTATCTTAAACTAACTGTTCTTTGATTCATAATCAATAAGAATACACGACACCTGCAGTTAGACAAACCAAGGCCATAGCCTGTAACGTTAGCTAGCTCCACGCGGCCAATGGCGATTCCTAGAGTAGCCCTAACTTAAGCTTCCAATTCACCCAAAGCTGGTTAAACTCATAGCAATGACATTACGTTCTTTTCTGCAGTGTTTAACAAATAATCAAGTAACGTTATCTAAAACTCTAAAAACGTATCTAAAAATCTAGATAACGTTAACGTAGCTTTGTGTCGTAGGTTAGCACTTGCTAACCGCTTAGCTAGTTTCATTTACGTTCTTCGACAGCATGGTTTGTACAACGTAAAAACAACATATTTTTGTACTCACCCGCAAATACCCCTTCAAATACCCAGTTAATGAATTTGTACAAACCTTCGTGGTGAAAGGACAGGGTTTTCGACTTGCTTCACTGAAAATGTGATGTTTTCGCTGGTGAAACTGCTATGTGACCTTCTGCGGCGAGGATTAGAGGTGTGTGGAGAGGTGTGTGGTGCGATGACGTATGGTAAGAGCGACGCTTCATTGAACTGCTCTGCTCAAGTAATACTTTATTATTCATTAAGTGATGGTAAAAATGCCAGCACATGGATATATATAAATATATATCATCCCATAAGTGGGTAAAATGTATAAAAATAAGAAATTAAAGAAATGAAATAAAATCATCAAGTAATTTAAAAGTCATACTAGGCCACCTCAGTCCCTCCCCCTTTTGTCCTTTCTGGCTCATTCATTGGCTAACAGAGGCAGAATGGGGACGAGTGATTGGCCCTCAGACCTGTCAGGCATTTCTGTGCTTCATAATGAGCAGGAGGTGTATTGGGACTACCTGACATTTATTTATAATGAGTACATTGTAATTAACACAAAATGTTAAGAGATGTTAACTCCAAAATAAGATTTTGCTGGTCTGGAAAGGAGAAAGCTCAGCTGGAGGGAGCTCTGGGGAATGGAGGCAAGCAACATCAGCTTCATCATCAGAGCTACCTATGATGTGCTCCCATCTCCAAAAAACCTTCACCAGTGGTATGGTGAGGACCCAACCTGTGCCCTCTGCCCAACTCCAGCGACTCTCAAACACATCTTGTCCGGTTGTAAGACCAGCCTCACACAAGGCCGCTACACCTGGAGGCACAACCAGGTCCTCAAGAGCCTGGCAGCAGCTCTTGAGAGCAAGAGGAATACCACCAACTCCTTGCCCTTGAAAGCAACCAATTCCATCACGGCACCAGCATTCATCCGAGAGGGACAGAAAAAGTCCAACCATCCTCCAACCAAACCAGAAGCTGGACAGCTAGCCATGGCCCGGGATTGGAAGATGCTAGTGAATAAATGAATAAAATGTTTAAAATGTTTAAAATGTTTAAAATGTTTAAAACAAGCACATTTATTCAATTAAAAGCTTCACACACCAAAGCCACGTGTCATTATCACTCTGCCTGTCAAACGTGCGTGTGTGGATGTATCAACTCGTCTGGGACGTATTCTGACAGTTTAGAGGGGTTTAATAACGGTTTTAATGCATTTGAGATAAGTAGAAAATATGTTTAGACACAGACCGCATTTATCTGGGTTAAAGGACAGCGACGTATAGACGCAATTTAAACCACCACTTCCGCATGAATAACTATGCTGGACTACATGGAATCTCAGAATAAATGACGGTCTGGTATATATTTTGACAATCTACAGGCGTTTAGGGTATTAATTTAAACTCAACGTGCTGCTAGACTAAAACAGGTTTAGACACAGACCGCATTTATCTGGGTTAAAGGACAGCGACGTATAGACGCAATTTAAACCACTATGCTAGACTACATGGAATCTCATACTACATGACGTCTGGGACGTATTCTGACAGTTTAGAGGGGTTTAATAACGGTTTTCATGCATTTAAGATAAGTAGAAAATATAGCCGTAATATAGCTGGTCTATATTTGGTTTATATTCTAGACGCGAGGTTGAAAAGACGTCTATTGCTCACTGGGAAGTAACTAGTAATCTAACTTAGTTAATTTTAAAATCAAGTAATCAGTAAAGTAACTAGATTACTTTTTAAAGGAGTAATCAGTAATCAGTAATCAGAATACTTTTTCAAAGTAACTGTGGCAACACTGATCATGACGGTGAAGATGGCTGGCCTCGAGCCAGAATGATTCAAGTGGGAGCCCCCTACCTCTGTTATTAAGGCATCAAAATCTGCCACAAACACCTACAACACAGAGTTATGAACACCGCTTGTAAGGGTTGGGGTTGTTGTACTGCATAAGATGTTGTAACTTTATAGGTCACATGGTTGATTGACAGTTAAAAGAGTGATTAATATGTTACATGGTTGATTGACAATTAAAAGAGTGATTAATATGTTACATGGTTGATTGACAGTTAAGAGTTATTCTGATGTTACATGATTGATTGATTTATAGATAGATGATAATAAATATAATATATTTTTATTACTGTCTGAATTAGTCTTGTTTTATACAATTTTCCAATTGTTTTCATTTCTTGTGCTGGTTTATTATGATGTAAAATTGTAGGAAACTAGCAATAATAATAATAATAATTGGGTGGGAGAGAGGGACCGCTGCTGCCAAACGTGCTCAGTTTTGCGTCGCTCCACCGGCAAAAAATCTCACTCCAAAGTTTTGGTGAAACTTGGCAGCCCTGTTAGTATTACCATAAATTCATGTTACCATAAATCATAACTTCTACTGACATGCGTGTCAATCGCCTGTTGAGGGGTTTCAATAGACTGATTTGTGTACTGGATTATAATGATGAGACAGTCATTGGTTACATTTGTGACCACTTGTCATGTTTACATGTATCTATACATATAGATATCTATATAGATGCTAATCACCACCACTTTACAAGTGTTCTGTCCTCTGACACCTCTTTTTTCCCCTTGTAGTACAGTATGGTTGAATGAAGGCTTCATATGTGGACTAGGAATATCCTATATTTCCCCATAATTACAGAGATTGGGACAGAGACACTAGCTTCAATAACAGTAATTGATGAATGGAGTAGAGCTAGCTAGCTAGCCAGCCCTGAGCTAGGTTCAAAAGACAGACAGTGTTCTGAGACAGCCAACTTTCCTACCCACTACGGTGGTTAGATCCTAAACAGATCTGCCCCAGACAAGGTAGAACAATACGAGCTTCAACAAGCAATTCAACCTGCTACTGTCAGTGTACAATCATGTTTATTGAACATAACAATCAGCATTTTGAAAATGTTCAGTTAACAAAGGAGTGACATGTACCTGTAAGCAATTAGAGAATGAAAACAACACAGATCAGTTTGAAGCAAAAAACTGTCACAAGCAAGACAAGTGTAGTCAAACTCGAGTGCTTGATGAACTGTAGTGAAAGTCAGAACAGCGCCACAACAAATCAAAACTAAGACAAGTTATAGTAAAGTAAAAAACAACAACTCCTCTAACCAATTTGTCAAGCATTTCTTTATTCCAACACCTCACATGTTTTAGTTTTTATCTCCCCCCCAAAATACAAGTAAATACTAGTATTTTAAACTTGTGATTAATCTGATTAATTTCAGAATATTATTGTGATTAACTTGATTAAAATGTGTAATTGGTTGACAGCACGATAAACAATAATACATTGTCACCTGTTACGTTTTGGAATAATGTTCTCAATGTTGAGTGGTGTTGGACCCATGTGCGGTGCGACTCAAAGGAATTGAGGTCGAGACACGAATAAAATAAAGTTCTCTTTACTGAGATGAGTACACCGAATATCCATAGGACCGTGATACAGAACCAACACAAAATAAAGGAGAGCAAGCAAGGCTCTGCGTAGCGAGTCGATAAATAATAACAATAACAAAACATTAGCGAGTAGCGAAAACAAAAGATGAGCAAACAAGGCTCCGTTTACTAAAAGCAAACTTCACTAAAACACAAACAAAGCAAAACATACGTAAAGTCAAAAATACCTGGACGTAGCGACAGGTAAGGTAAAGTCCTCCAGGACCGAAAGGACAGGGACAAGTATCATGCACAAAAGTCTTAAGGGAAAGACGAGGGATCACAAGACGCAAACAAATACGAACAACTGACAAGGGAACAGGGAAATGGGACACACCTAAATACACAGACAAACACTCACAGGTGACAATAATAACGTAATTAGTCCAGGGCTGGAGTAATGCAGCTCTTCAACCAGCAGAGGCATCGGGGAGTTATCCTCACTGACCCCCCTCGTAACAGTCACCTTCTTAAAATGGCGTGAGTCACTTTTGAGGGAAATCTTTTTTATATCCTAAATATAATTTTTCTAGATTTGGTATAGTTTATTCTGTTTTTTGCAAAACTTGAAAATATGACTTAAGCCATTATTTTAAGAAGGTGATGAAATATACAATACGAACAATAGACAACAAACCATAGATCACTACTGTTTTTGTACTTTTCTCTACCGGGTACCCAGGTCTAGATGGTTGCTCTACCGGGTACCTAACCCAGGTCTAGATGGTTGCCCTACCAGGTACCCAGGTCTAGATGGTTGCTTTACCGGGTACCCAGGTCTAGATGGTTGCTTTACCGGGTACCCAGGTCTAGATGGTTGCCCTACCAGGTACCCAGGTCTAGATGGTTGCTCTACCGGGTACCCAGGTCTCGCTTGGAACTTGGCAAAGCAGCTTTCTCTTATTTTGCGCCCTGGTCATGGAATAATCTCCAGAACACACTACAGATTAATAATCTCATCTCCCTGGGAGAGTTCAAAGCTCTTGACAGAAATATGCAATTGCTACTCCTAAATTGTTTATAATAATAAACACATACAAATATAATATAATAAT
>NC_137676.1:31823349-31825849 GCF_963989245.1 Nansenia antarctica
GGGGCGGAGGGGAGGAGGGGAGAGAGAAAAGAGTCGCAAACAAGTGAATTGAAATGTTTTCACCACGTCTGTATGTGACTACCGGCGGGCCTCGGTCACGCGCCGAGCGCACAGATGTGTTTATTAGTCTTTTGTCGGTTTGTTGAGTGTTCGTTTTGGGTTATTTGTTTTCGTGTTGATGGGATGTTAGGCTAACGCTAAGTGTGCAGCGGGCTTTCGGCGGCCGAGGGACCTGCCTCCTCATACCGAGCGACGGGTTGGATTCAAGAGAGGCCCCCGTCCGCCGTTCTCCCCTGTCTCTCTCAGGCTCTGCTCCTGGAATCCTTTGCCATCATTGCCTGTTGGACTCACTTGTCCTTGTTTGGCTTGGCATGATGAGCCTATAGAAGTAGGGTAGTACTGTAGTAGATTGTAGATGTAGGGTAGTACTGAGGTAGATTGTAGAAGTAGTGTAGTAGTGTAGTAGATTGTAGAAGTAGGGTAGTATTATAGTAGATTGTAGAAGTAGTGTAGTATTGTAGTAGATTGTAGAAGTAGTGTAGGACTGAGGGAGATTGTAGGAGTAGTGTAGTATTGTAGTAGATTGTAGAAGTAGTGTAATATTGTAGTAGATTGTAGAGGTAGTGTAGTATTGTAGTAGATTGTAGAAGTAGTGTAGGACTGAGGGAGATTGTAGGAGTAGTGTAGTATTGTAGTAGATTGTAGAAGTAGTGTAATATTGTAGTAGATTGTAGAGGTAGTGTAGTATTGTAGTAGATTGTAGAAGTAGTGTAGTATTGTAGTAGATTGTAGAAGTAGTGTAATATTGTAGTAGATTGTAGAAGTAGGTAGTACTGTAGATTGTAGAAGTAGTGTAGTATTGTAGTAGATTGTAGAAGTAGGTAGTACTGTAGATTGTAGAAGTTGTGTAGTATTGTAGTAGATTGTAGAAGTAGTGTAATATTGTAGTAGATTGTAGAAGTAGGTAGTACTGTAGATTGTAGAAGTAGTGTAATATTGTAGTAGATTGTAGAAGTAGGTAGTACTGTAGATTGTAGAAGTAGTGTAATATTGTAGTAGATTGTAGAAGTAGGTAGTACTGTAGATTGTAGAAGTAGTGTAATATTGTAGTAGATTGTAGAAGTAGGTAGTACTGTAGATTGTAGAAGTAGTGTAATATTGTAGTAGATTGTAGAAGTAGGTAGTACTATAGATTGTAGAAGTAGTGTAGGACTGAGGTAGATTGTAGAAGTAGTGTAGTAATGTAGTAGATTGTAACACCTCTGAATACAGAGAGAGGACATATTTGTGTTTTTTTGTGGTTCATGCTGGAACACTGAACACACCACTGAGATTGAAGATAAAAACATTATATTTAATAGTCTATTTAATAATGGGTGTAAGAAGATCAAATGGTTAGCTCCCTGAGTATATCTAGACTTTAGTACAGCAGGCTAACACAGTCTTGAGAGCCCCCTTGGTCACACAGACCCGAAAGTGAAGTCATTTTTAAATGAAGTTTGAATCACGACCAAAATACTTTAAAGCAGTTCCATTTGCTTAGTGAGACGAAACTAAACTATGAGGTACTGTATACACAATCTTAAAAGTCTTTGAAATTATTATTATTTATTATACTATTTAATGTATTTATTCGTGTGATATATATATATATATATATATATATATATATATATATATTATTTTTTACATAGATAGTTACAGGATTAAACCAGGACATAACCTATGTGTTGTTGTGTTATGTGTTGGCTATTTCAGTATTAATACAAATAATTTAGAAATCAACAAATGTGAAAATAATTAAGGATATGTCTGTACATATACATTTCATATCCTAAATTGATGTTGAAAGGGTATTTGGTCTTGACTCTGCACTCCTCTAGAGTAAAACCTTCTGTGCTTCCCTCAGCCCTATCCCCTTACTGTCACTGAGGCAAGTGTGTTAGACTTGGCAGAGCTGGCTGAGTATCTCTTTTTAGCCATGACCCATCTGCCATGCTAGGTTAACCTGAACAGGATACACTTGGGCTATATCATTAGCTGATGAGAGAGCATGGCAGTAGTCCTAGCTGTTGGCACATAAGTATGAGAACATGCCATTGGTCCTAGCTCTGGGCACATACCTGTAAGAATGCATACCACTGGTCCACACTCTGGGCCCTATGGTTGGACATGAAACAGTCGTATTAATATTGTGTTTGATGCAGCAGAACTTGTATACTCCTGTCATCGGTGCTTTCAAGAAAGTGGTTGAATATCACACGAACTCTATCACTGGAAAGGAAGACTGTATGTTCAAATCAAATGTAATAACATGTCATGAATAGCTGGACTTCTTGCCATTGCATGTTTTCAAAATCTACAGTTCGCTGTTAGGTATGTTAATGTGGATCGTATTTTATTTTGTTATTGATTACAATCGTTTCAAAGTACATCCGTCGGTTTTCACCATGTAACTGTTGGGTGATTTGAAGTGCACAATATACAATTCCACATTTCG
>NC_137676.1:31828349-31835849 GCF_963989245.1 Nansenia antarctica
ATCTAATGTGCGGCGATGTTATCTCTGCGTAACGTATAATCCCCGGCCCTTTTCCACCGTGGATAAAGGTTCGGTTTCAGCCTGTGTCGAAGAAAACTGCATATGGACCACAGACCACACCAGTCCCATGTATTGTTAGTTCTGGGCCTGCTGCGTCACGCCTGATCCCCGTTCTAGCTCTAATTTCTCCCGAGCTTTCCAGTAACTGATGATGGGTTGAAACTGAGCCTGCATGAGTAAAGCCTCAGGCCTACTGATGATGGTGATGGTGAAGATAATGATGGTGATGATGATGATGACGACAACCACCACCAGTGTCCATATAGAACACTCTTATTACAACCATCTCCACCATCGTCGTCATTCATGGATACCAGATAAAGAAATAATAATAATAATAATAATAATAATAATAAGAAGAAGAAGAAGAAGAAGAAGAACAATAAGAACAATGATGATGATGATAATAAGTTATTTTCGGTGTTACCAAAAAACTGTTCCCAGCCAGGCTCCCTCAGCCGCCAACCTATCAACCTCCGACCCTTGAGGAGCCTTTTCTCTCACTGTCTAAATATCTCCAATAAATTCGAGCCACTCACGTTTGTCTCGTGGCCAGTTTATTTCAATTAACTTAAACCGGAGTTATACATTAATTCAATGCTCGTGTGACGACTGAGCATGGACATACAATAGGCCTATGCATTCAGCAAGCTTATCCAAATCGAGGACGACAAATCCTTTTTAGTGTAAGTCGGAAGTGAATGGAATTTGTCTTGACATCCCTTACTCAATGCCCATTATTGACACACCTGAGGCCCATGGAATCAAGATGCAATGATTAATAGCATAGATACATAAATAAACAAATACACGTTTGTCTATCATAATTATCGCCGCTCTCCATTTAACGCAAGTGTCTTGACTAATTAGATATGGTAAAGCCGTCCTGTCGATGAAATTAATATCCAAAAACGGATATTGCCGAGGCCTGGGTTGAAGTACACCTCTCTTCCGGGGACTGGGCCAGCATTCCTCTCTTCCTTTGCTAAAACCGCAGGAAAATGGCAACAATCTGGAAAGAAAATACTCCAAAATGCGGGGTTACACAGCCGTCACGTTTCCACGAGCTCGTAAAAGGCAGACGTTTAAATGACGCAGAAAACTATTCCCCAATGAGCGAGTGTTCAGGAGCAACACTTTTCTTTACAAGCGTAATCACAGTTAATTGCTCTTAAAAAGGTGTTGCACCATATGAAATAATTTGTCCAGCCCAATGCGAGTGAGAAATTAGGTGCAGGTTTAAATTGTTTTGAAAGGATGAGGAAACCATTCTTGAAACTGAGAATAACTGCATGTTGAATGGCCTTTTTCAGTTGTCCTTTCACTTAGGGTGCAGGAAACTATCGATATACAATCGATTGAGACAATAGCCTATTGATATCTGTGTCCCCTATACGCGTTCACACAATACGCCTGGAGTAAAAAGAAAAACACAATATAGATCAAATAAATTAATACTCACCTCACCATAACCGGCTATACATGTTCAGTCCGTTTTCTGCCTATATAGTTTCAGAAATATGTGTCTAATGTAGATACATTGTTTGTATGATTCTGTCCCACTAGGTAAACTTGCTGAGGAAATACAGCGATAGCCACAATGACTCATCCAAAACGCAACAAGAGACTGTTTTTGTCGAAGAAAGAAACGTGTGATCTCATGCTTTGATTTTATGGTTAACTTGCATTGCTTATTGAAACAAATGGTTGATCATTTAAGATATGCATAGGCTTAACTGATCAATTAGGTTTGCATGTTGGGGATAGACGTGTAGGCTACTGATGCGTACAATTGAAATTATTATAATATATCAATCATTAGGAAAATGCTTTGCATTATTTACGGGAAATGTATTTACGGGTTCAGAATAGGTGTATTTTATATTAAATATATAGGAGGAGTAATATTAATAATAATAATAATAATAATATTAATAATAAAAAAATATTATTATAGGCTAATGGTGTTGATAGTACTTTCAAGAATAATTTATTTGATTATGTAATGTCGAGGTATCCAAATTAAAAGTGCTAAGTGTTTTTGTCTCAGCATTCCCTTAAGGCTTTGATCCCTCCCGCCGTCCCACGAGAGTCAGTTCCCCGTCTGAGCGGGTCTATCATCACAGTCAGTTAATCGACATCCGAGGAGGCACCTATACTCCCGTTTACAAATCGCAAATGAGCTCCATTCAATATGTCATGTAGGCCTACGGCCGCCCTGAGATCAGCAGGCCTATGATATGACCATATCAAGTCATTTTGACATACATTTTAATTCTGAAAATGTTCCATGTATTGTTAAATTAATTGACGTCGTGAAATAACCTATTTAGACATGTTGAATCTCTCATGGTTGGTTATCTATCTGTATGCCGTATTGGGCTATTAGCGTATGTGTAAATTGTGTTATTATCTATATTCTCATTGCAATAGCAAAAATAACAATTATAATAATAACAATAATAATCGTAATTCTTCTAATTACGGTAATTATGATATTAATAATTGTAATTATAATTATAATGACTATCAATGCATGTAAATGCATGTCTGATTATGATCATTCAATTGATATGGAATGTGAATGCAAACAATGCATGATGCAGAAAAAAAACAAGCCTTTGTTTTCATGTAATTTCAATGATTTGTTTGACTAAGAAATTGCTATCGTCGTTGCCAAAATTCTACTTACAGTTTAGTCACACATGCATCACTTTATTTGTAAACTACTTCCGAATAGAACTAGGTTACTCATTAAAAAAAAAAATATATTTGCTTTGCTGTTATCAATTTAGTAGTAAAATATTATATATCCATGCTATGTAATAATCGTAGGCCTAAAGGCTTGCTTATTTCAGTGAGCCGCTCATGTTACAGGCTAAGCTCAGGTATACTCTCCCAACATCCCCTCTCTACATGCAGACAGCGAGCAGCACACGCCTGTTGTTCACACTGCCCGTCCCGCTGCCATTCATGCGTACGGAAAACAGGTGTAGGCTGAGGGAAAAGTCATACTTACATCAGACATTCAGACGCTATTTCGTCGAGTTGAACTGAATCGGTGTGTCAGTGTCACAAGGACGCTGGATGGTTACATTCGTTGCCTTTTGAAATAGGAAGTCCTTCCATTATACGCGGGGATATTTGCAAAAACAAAGCATCGTTTCAATAAAAAAATAACCTTTTAACTTACTGTAAACGTTTGCTTTAGAAACACGATGCATCGAAACTGACACGGCTCCTGTCCCCACTCCGAGTCTCCTGTACGGAGAGCAGCCAGGCTTCAGCATGCGTCAACAGCTGCTGTTTGGCTTGGGGCAACGTATGAAACGTTGTGTTTGCATACAGAGAGGTATATCTGCAACTCCAATTGAGTCTCTACCTACTTGTGCATCTGAATTAATTACGTTAAAAATAAACTCTGGAAGAAGATGGAATTTGAGTGCATTTTGGCACAATGCAGGATGAGACGTCAATTGCGTCAATTGTAACGTAAACATCAGAGAATATCTGCAATGCAAGTAGATTTGATGAGGGCATAGACTGTCTTATCATTACCATGACAATTAGTATGATATGGATCATCATATAAAACCGGCAATAATAATACAAATAACATTTACTGCATAATACAAATAATACAAATAATACAAATAATAATAATAATAATAATAATAATAATAATAATAATAATAATAGGCCCAATAATACAAATACGACTACTATTACTACCACTACAACAACAACATATAGGCTACTATACTAAACATAATAAGCAGTATTTTTACTTTTACTTTACCAAATATCCAGGAGTTGGTGTAATCATTTTAAATGATCAATACAATGATAACAATCACCTTACAGTGGACGGACGCGACCTTGACCCCACAAACCATACTGAGTCCATTGCTAGACCGGATCCCGCAGGTTTGCGAAAAATAAGTTATGGCTCTTAAAGGGGCCGAGAGGGTGGTGGTGGGGATGGCAATGGCGGTGGTACGGGGGGAGGGGGGGGGAGATGGCGCGGAGAGGGAGGAGGAGGGGAAGAGATAAGTGATCTAAAGGGGAGACGATAGGACAAAAAGTGATGATGATGAATACATTGGAAAGTTTTTTGGCCCTGACGAGGGTGTCAGATTGAATGGCCTGTGCGCATGTGCGAAGGTGTCCAAACTGACAATGCTTGTGAGATGAAGATAGTGTTGTTGCTGCTTCTGGGCTCACGGAGGACGAGAGGAATCTACAAGCCGACAAGATGAGATCCAAGGCGAGGGCGAGAAAACTGGCCAAAAGTAGGTCTTTTTCCCTTCTTACGCTTTCACCCGGCGGCTCGAACTCGCGTGCAGATCACCAATGTGTCCATGTCATTTATCAGTTCCTTAGGGGGACGCTTCTTTGTCCTCGTAGATGACTTTTAGGTCTCTTTGTGAATTGTATCGCTAAAAGACATCCTAGTGCGTGTGCCCGGTCTGTTCGCTGTCGCAGTCTCGGGCTCGCTTGTTCACAGCGTCATAAGTTTCATATGTGATGAGAAACACTGCTGGTGGTTTTGGATAAAAGATATGGAAGAGGGGAAAAACATTGCCTTACAAACTGTAGCTCGACGATTTAGTTTTGGTGTTGTCTGTTGTCGAAGGTTAGAAACGGCGTAGAACCGTTACCAGAAAGTTAGCAAAAAGTTGTCGAAAGGGATAGTAACTTTTTTATTGAGTCGTTCCAAGTCTTGTGAAATAATATTCCTGGCGTTAGAAATAGTGGGCGCTCGAGCACTGCTCACAGGAGGCAGGAGGCGCAGGAGCGACACACAGGAGCGCACGACCTCCTTCACCGACAAGTGGAGACGTTAAGATGTGAAATTTGAAAGAAATGGCTGTTTTCATGCAGTATTTGGTGAAAGTCAGTTTTACCTTCGAAGAAATTGCATCCATGAAGTCCTTTATTCCCGCGCCGTTGAGCGGCTGTTGGGGTTTGTTCCTCCTTCGGGGAATGGCTCAATCAATAATGCTTCTTGTGCAAGAAAGTAGCCGACTACTTCGAGGACTTTTACTCGCGTCACACGGAAAATTCATTTATTCATTTTTGTGAACATCGTGTTGGCATTTGATTTAAGATGCTTATGGTTTGATCGTTCCTGTCTTTACACTTTTTTTGTTGATGGTGTAGACAGTCTTGATTTTCTCTGTACTGCAGGATATTGACTTTGAATCAATTTTGGTGTATTATTTTGTTGACACTCATGTAAAGGTAAACCAATAGGGACCTGTTGACTTGTAGTGATTTTAGGGTTACCTGTATTTTGACTCGTCAAAACGGATTTGTTTTGTGTTATGTTACGTGTTATCTATTTCAAGGTGAGTTTCGATTTTGCACATAGCGATTGATCTGTGCCAATGCAAAACTATGAGATGTATGCAGGAAACGTATTTAATGTTCCACGGAAAGGAGAATAATTAATTATTTGTACGAATTAACGAACATGTACGTAGATTTGAATAATATCATGTTTTAGGAAATGTTTAGCCCTACTCTGAACTTTACAACATAGGCCTCTGGAAAATAGTTGTTGGCCTTTATAAATTGAATGTCCACCTTCAGACTGAGACGATGTCACATTTTGTATTAAATAATATTGGTTATTTACATTTAACATTGCGGTTATTCATTAAACAATTATGTCAACAAACAACATGAGTTGACTCATTGTAAACATGAACACACAGGCCTTGTTGTTATGGTGCCTCCATTTTCGACACATTATAATCAATAATTGTGTGCATGAGGATACACATGTAAGCATTTCAACAGTTACATATTATGTTTGAAACTAGAAATAAACTAAACTAATAATATAACTAATGATAACTAATAAACTAAGAAACTATTATATTACAAACAGAGTTTGTGGTAATCGTACTTGTATGTTTGGTCACAGCTATTATAGTTGCATAATGGAAGTAAACGGTGTGATACACGAATATTTGTACTTGTACTATAAAGTAGGCTATAGCCTATAATTAATTAGAATAGTTTAATATCAATTCAGGAATTCCCCTTTTCTCAGTGTTTGAAATAGACCTTGAGTTCTAAACAGCTCTGATTGCCTGTTGATCCGAGTGCTAATTAACAGAACGGCCTGCCTTTGTAGACCTCTCACTCCGGAATTACTCCAGTCTTTGAATAGTCCTAAAAGGCTTCAGCCTTGTGTTATAAGAGACCGCACATCATAGTAGAAACAAAGATTTTAGAAGTGCAAAGAAAATGGTAGGCCTATGAATGTGTCTGGCCCTGTGACATTGAAAACAAGGAACTTGATAACAACATGTATGTCTTGTGCTCAAATTGGTCAATTAAAGGTTATATCACCGTGGAATAAGTGTTACTTGTAGGCCTACAGTACGCTTATAGTACACTTGTTACGTTCTCCTCAATCATTATTATATATACAAGTGAAGATATATTGTTCGATCAAATGCATGATCATGCTCAGTTGTGGCAATTTGACTATTTCGCCAGATTATCATAGTCCAGATTACATCGCAAAGGGGATGACGCGGTTTAAAGAGATTTAAACAGGCTTGCCCGGTCCAGAATCCTTAAATCAACAGGGATTCGACACTCAGAATCACCTCTCTTATGCACCCCAGAGCGATGTCGAAATGGATAAACTCGCATTGATCAATACATATAGTGACGGCTCCGTATTTCCCCCATGTATATTTGGACGAGTAGTGATGTTTGCAAACACTTTTATTTACATGTTACATATTATCATAGCTATAGTGGTGTGCCATTTAGATGAATGTTAGTTTTACTTGATAATTTAAGGGACAGGTATTATAACAGGTGATAACCCCCTTTTAACCATTTGCCCTATCAAACCTTTTCAATTGCATGTATTATTATAAATATTATGATTATGAGTATTACGATTATTAATAATATGAATATTATTATTACGCAATACGTTTTTGGAGGCATGATGTTTTCAACAGATGATATTACTTCAGTGTGAACCCTTTTAAATGTTCTACAATGTAGTTTTACGTGTGTGAGGCCAGAGCAGGTATAGTCCCTTATATTTAGTACGTTTCTCCCTTCCTTTCTGTCAGATTTCAAATTGAATAGATCACAGGCAACTACAATCCTCCTGGTCTAGTCTCATTGTAGATATATGTATATGTGTATTCTTATGCGATTTAAATGTTTGCACTTCGGTCTGAAATGACAACATGCGTGGAGGCAACGAGACTAACATAGTGACACATTGTACTTCCATGGCAGGGAGGCCCGTTTGTTACATACTGCGGCAGGTGACGTTGACTTATTGTTCGACTTGAACCAGTTACAACATAGGTATCTGAAACAGAATAGAAGCTATGTTGATTGTATTTTCACTGTATGGTGAATGTAGGCGCCTGCATGTGTTGAATTGAACATGGA
>NC_137676.1:31840849-31843564 GCF_963989245.1 Nansenia antarctica
GGGGGGGGGAGGGGAGATTCACAGTAATTGAGGCATCATTATCCAACGGGTCTGCCAGACGCAAACGCCTCTCTAGGCCAGCGGCCTCAACCCCTTATTTGTTTAATACTTAACTTTCTCTGAAAGTATGATGAACGGGGGGGCGAGAGAGAGAGAGAGAGAGAGACAGGAGGCAGGGGGGGGTGGGGGTGGGGGGGGGGGGGGGGGGGGGGGGGACATCAGTCTCTTGGATGAATGGTGTGCTTATTTTTCGGCCTCTCCAACCCCTCCTGTCCATGAAAATTGGCTTCATTATATCAATGGTATGTTTCTCTCTCTCTCTCTCTCTCTCTCTCTCTCTCCTCTCTCTCTCTCTCTCTCTCTCTCTCTCTCTCTCTCTCTCTCTCTCTCTCTCTTTCTCTGTCTCTCTCTCTCTTTCTCCCCCCCCCCCCCCCCCTGCCCTGTTTGCAACACAATTAACTCATCTCACGGACTGCCATTTATTTTCATAAAAAAAATTATGCGGTGGCACGTTGATTAGGGTACTCCCGGGAGGAGGGTGGGGGGGGGGGCACCATTGGTGTGTATAATTTCATTAACTACAGTGCGGCTCGCTGTAAAAATATATTTAAAAAAAGAACCTCAACCTGCCTCCATTTTCCCTTTAGCGGGCGGCATGCTAAACAAATCATTACAGCGCAAGGTCTTACCCTTGCTAGCGGAGCAGTCCCAACCTTTCCCATTCCTAAAGTACAATTAGAACGTGGTGTGTTTTCTATTCTTGTCAGAAGTTCATACTGCGTATAGCGCCGATACGTCCCTGTGTGCAGTGTTGATCTTTTTGCAGGCTGTAATAAGATAGACAAGCATTTCTTTTTCTATCTTGATAATGGTTGCTTTGTTCCATTGTTTGAGAGAGACTGACTTCTTTCAAATAAAGTCAGAGAGACACACTGACATTGTGGTCACCAGGTAGACTTAAAGATGAAAAATGTAGTATATTCTCTCATGGTATATATTCTCTCATGATATATATTCTCTCAGCAGTTAGGCAAAGCCTGTTGTTGTCGTTGCTCTGTAGTGAGTCTAACAGGCTGGATTGTCGGTCGCCATGCACTTCTAGACTCTGATGTTGAAAAACACCTTCCTCCTTAACCTGGAGTCAGATTGTTTATGAAACGATGAGTAGGGTGGTGTGTGTGTGTGTGTGTGTGTGTGCTTGTCTGTGTGTGTGAGTGTGTGTGTGTGTGTGTGTGTGCTTGTCTGTGTGTTAGTGTGTGTGTGTGTGTGTGGGGGGGGGGGGTTCTTCGCTAAAACATTTCAAGATGGGCCATTAGGCTCCCTGTGCCCCCTCTCTCTGACACTGTGATTCCTCTGTGCTACCCTCTAACCCCTCCTGCACCCCCCGCCCCCCCTAACACCCCCCACCCCCTACCCTACACCCCACCCCCAACCCCTGCCCCAACAGCCATCCTCATCCTGCCCAGTGTCCGGTTCCACAGTAACGATGAGGCGGCCTGTGTGTGAAAATATTGAATTGCAAAAACATCCAGGGTGGAGCGGGGGAGAGGGGGTGTGAAGGGAGCTTTCAGCGCCGGCGCTGGGGCCCAAAACCGGGGCTACTGAGTGATGGACAACAAATGGCAAAAAAGAGAGAGAAAGAGAGAAGAAGAAGAAGAAGAAGAAGAAGAAGAAGAAGGGGAGAAAGAGAGAGAGAAAGAGAGTATGTGTGTGTGTGTGTGAGCGAGAGAGAGAGAGAGAGGAGGGAGAGGGGGAGAAAGGGAGAGAAAAGGAGAGAGAGAGAGAGAGAGAGAGAGAGAGAGAGAAAATGAAGGGGTTTAGGCTCATCTGGGGCCCGAGCCTGAAGAGCCTTATCACATGACCCATCTGACCCTTGACCCCTTCCTCAGCCGTCATGGCGGCCAGGCTGAGCTCCCTGGCCGCCATGACTTACGCCTTTGTTCGAAATCTTAAGGTGAAGTGAAACAACAAACAACGTCCACTTGTCTGGGCGGCGGGAGGTCAAACCTCTTTAGATGGGGGCGATAATGTCCGAGGGTGGCGGACATTTTTTTTTTTTTCTTCCTTCCTTGCCCCCAGGTCTCATGACATGAGTGACTGTATGAAAAAAAATGAAAAAAGTATGCGTTATGTAGATTGGAAGGCTTTGTGTCGCTTAGAACACGTGTACAGGTACGGAACCGCTTAGCTCTCCGCCACGAAGTCGGACGGAGGTCGGACAGGATGAGAGATATGCTCAGCTTGTGTTTGTGGTGTTCAATTGTAGAAAACTTTTGCTTTAACACACTTTTCCTAATATATCTCTTCGGCCCGATGGCTGTTTAATGGAACTTACTGTAATACGACCTACAATACATCTGTCTTCCTCTGGTTTAACAAACACATGGGTGGTGTTGTAGGAGCGTGGTGTCTGGCTCCACCAGTGAGGGTCACCAGGTCTTCTGATGCTGTGTTCTTTGTGTACCACATGTAGAGATTTGGAAATGTCTCCTTTTAGGCACCCAAATTGTGGTTTACATTAGGGATGCAACCTCAGCACATAATGTTCAAGTCAAGACTAAAAACCCATCTTTTTAATATTGCCTTTAAATGACTAAATAATTAAATGATGATTATATAATGATTGGAGCACTGTGAGCTGCAACGTTTGCAGGAAAAGCGCTATACAAAAAATTGTGACGTTGTGGGTGATGTCCCCCTATCTTGTGACTTGAG
>NC_137676.1:31856264-31868764 GCF_963989245.1 Nansenia antarctica
GTGTAAACGCATTGTTCCGCTGTGTGAAATCACAGCCACGCTAAGAAAGAACCTTCTGGACTCATCGTAGGAACAGAATGTCTAGCGATGATGCCTGTTGTACAGCGCGCTTGTCCTCCGGAGATGAGCACACGCCATCAGAATGAGCGTCCGTCAGACGGACACACAGATAGAGGCCCTGGGTGGCAGCCATCAATAGTCTCATTCACCACGCAGAGACCACCCACTCCACGGGATATTTATGATGTGCATCCCGGCGGCCATGTAATCACTTGTTCTCCTCCAAAGCTCCACCATAAACTTGTGAAAAGTGAGAGAGGCTAAACCAATAAAATAGTTATGTTTTTGACATATTGTTGAGTTACATTTTCCTAGTCGCTAGATGCTAATAATAAAACAATTCAAAAACATCTATAAAGTGGAGCTCTTGGTGCTGGAGATAAATGGTCATTAGGAGAAGGGATGACAATGCTGTGTGGGTGGATGACTCTCCTGACCTTTGCAGAGTGTGGGCCGTTATTCTCTAGTCTCCCTCCCTCCACTGTGTCATCCCAGAGGGCGCTTGTCACAGGCTGAAAACACACAGGCTGGAGAGAGCACTGATGGAGACTGCCTGTGTGTGTGTGTGTGTGTGTGTGTGTGTGTATGTGTGTGTGTGTGTGTGTGTGTGATTCTTGGTTGAAGGGCAGCAGAAAGACGTCCTCTTCTGTTGCCCGCCTCTGGCACGCCGCTGACCTCTCACCCAAATTAAACCACAGCAGGTCTCTCTCTCTCTCTCTCTCTCTCTCTGTCTCTCTCTCTCTCTCTCCCTCTCTCTCTCTCCCTCTCTCTCCCTCTCTCTCCCTCTCTCCCTCTCCTTCTCTCTCTCTCTCTCTCCCTCCCTCCCCCTCTCTCTCTCTCTCTCTCTCTCTCTCCCTCTCCTTCTCTCTCTCTCTCTCTCTCTCCCTCTCCCTCTCCTTCTCTCTCTCTCTCTCTCTCCCTCTCCCTCTCCCTCTGCCCGCTCTCTCCTTCCCTCACTTTTCCTCTCTTCTCTCTCCACTTCCAGGCTCTTTTGTTTTCTCATGCCCTGACTTTTCAGGGAACACTCTCATATTTGTGGCTTTTGGTTGGCAGCGGAGTGTGCTGGGCCTGTCAAGTTTTTTTTTACTTTGACTTACCCTGCGCCCAAATTGAACTGTTTGGCAATTTCCTGCCTTTTTCTCGCTCTCTCCAATCATGTCAGATTTCAGATTCGGGCTCACGGGCCTTGAAGCGCAAAACATTATCAACGTATCGTGTATTTGACGTCTTTTCCTCTCGGAAATTGCCAGCCATTGTTGCGTCTCTTCGGATTGTTCAATCCCTCCCCAACATTCTTCTTCCAGATGAAAAGGCAGAGTGATGGTATTAGCGTGGAGGAGGCACGATTCCAAGTTTGGGTTTCGGAAGATATACGTTTGTTTATAGGAACGGGATTGCAAAAAACAACAACTTGGTGCCCCGCAAAACAAATAGTAAACATGCAGTGCCATCCCATAACAGCCCAGCCTTGTCTCTGGGACCCCCTCCCAGATTTGAGAGGGATAGAGAGAGATGCCTATCTCACCAGAGGTCAGAAATGAAACATGTCATAGCAAATTACAGCCATGCTGTTTGAATTACTCCTGCCTGCTCCTTAAAACGCAGTCTGGACAAGCACAAAAGGGAAGGGGGAAAAAAGTGAAAAGATAGTTTATTGAGCAAGAAAGAGAGAGACAGAGAGAGAGAGAGAGTGAGAGAGAGAGAGAGAGACAGGGAGAGATATGAAAAGAGAGAAATAGAAATCGAGAGGAAGAGAGACAGGGAGAAAGCTCTTGAGAGAGAGAGGGGGGAGGGAGAGAGAGAGAGAGAGAGAAAGAGAGAGAGAGAGCAAGGGATGGGATGGAGAGAAAGAAAGAGAAAGAAAAAAAAAGAAGCAGGCAAAAAGAAACGAGGAGTGTTTTCTCTGGAACAAATAATATCACTAGGGCTGACTCATGGCCCGAGCGAAATGAGGAATGATGAGAAGAAGCCCAAGTCATTCCTTTGGCTAAGTTTGGGGCATCATTTACTGAAACTGGCGAGGCCTTCTCTGTGTGCAATAATAACCACATCCTCTAAGCATCTTCAGCAAAGGCCTGTTTTTATAGCTGGGAATAGGGATGGGCAAGCGCTCGTTAGGGAGAAGCCTATTTCTGCAAAAAAAGAAACAGGAGGAGGAGTGGAAGAGGGGAGGAGGGGGGGGGGGGGTGTTAGAGGGTAAAATGCCGGAGCTCAACTTACCAGGAAGAACTCCTCTCTGAGGAGTCGGACACAGGATACAGTCGCCTTTCCCAGATTCAATTGCAAAACCTGGATAGAAAAAAAAAAAACAATTCATCAGCTGAAAACGAGGGAACAAAGCCGTGTGAAAATAAAATGTGGATCGAGAAAAAAAGGGGAGAGAGAAGAAATTGACAGAGTGGTCGAGCGGTGTGGCCGTGCGTTTGTATTGACGTGGCCGCGTCGATGACGGAGATCAGCGGTGTGTCAATGCGTATTCGGCGGGAATTCTCGCTACGCACATACACATACATACACACACACACACACACACACACACACACAGACACACACACACACCTTCCTCCTTGAGGTTTTCCCTCAACATTGGCTAGAAGCTAGGCTGTCTATAATTGGTATGAGCAGGACTATTTCGAGCGTGGGAGGAAGTGTGTTATAAAAAGCTCTCTCTAAGTTGGTGGTGTTTCTAGTATTGTGGTGAAGGTTCAGACTGTCACATGGTGGTTCAGATCCAAGGCAACACTGCTGGGAGGGGACAGGGTCACCAACCCAGGCCCGCTACCAGACTGGTACCAGAACCCAGGGACACAGAGGGAGCAGGAGAACAAACGACAGAAAGAAAGAGGGAATGAGAGAGGGAATGAGAGAGGGAATGAAAGAGGGAATGAAAGGGAAGGAGGTGAGATAAAGAGGGAGGCGGGGCTATAAGGGAGAATGGAGGGGTGAGAGCCTTGGGGTGTGTGTGTGTGTGTGTGTGTGTGTGTGCGTGCGTGTGTGTGTGTGTGTGTGTGTGTGTGCGTGTGTGTGTATGGAGGGGGGTGGTAATTGTTATCAAAGTGTATGTTTAATGGGATCTTGACCCTCTTTCACTGGGGGGGGGATGGGAGTCAGAGGTGGGGTGGGGGTGGGGGGGTGCAGGGGCAGGTGGATAGAGACAGGGGCCTTCCTAAGAAACACACACACACACACACACACACACAGAGATACACATGGTTGCACGAATACACACACACACACACACACACACACAGTACCCCACACCTCCCCTCCTCCCTCTGTTCCCCACTCTTTAAGCACTGGTCAATTTACTGACATGGCACCTCCAAACAATGAGGAGTGTATGTGTGTGTGTGTCCCATCAGGACATCCCTTGATAAATGAAATGATTGTCGGGACAGAGTGTGTTTCTCTACCCATAAATCAGTGCTTCTAAGCGTCTGCAGTGTCAGGGGGAAAGCTTTCTGTCTCAATCAATGAGCCAGTAAAACACCAAGTCGTATGTCATCTCAGAGGGTGGAGGAAAGAAGTGTGTGTGTGCGTGTGCACGTGTGCACGTGTGTGTCTTGTATGTGCACCATATGATTTTGAACACATCAGGCTAACCGAGGGGGAGAATCAATCAACCCACCGCTGACAAGACCAGGGAGGAGAAATAAATATTTACCTTCCAGAAATGACATCCAGCCCTCCTTCTGCTGTCCCTACGCCTGGCCAGGGGGGGGGAGGAGGAGGAGGAGGAGGAGGAGGAGAGGGGGGAGGGAGGAGGAGGAGGGGGAGGAGGAGGAGGAGGAGGAGGGGGGGGGGGGGGGGAGGAGGAGGAGGAGGGGGAGGAGGAGGAGGAGGAGGAGGGGGGGGGGGGAGGAGGAGGAGAGGGGGGGGGGAGGAGGAGGAGGAGGAGAAGTAGTGGTCACATTAAGAGTACACACACACACACACACACACACAAATGACACAGACACGCACACAAACACATTAACACACACACACACACACACACACACACACACACACACACAAGCACAAGTGAAACAGACGCAAAGGCATGCATCTACCCCCGCACCGCCACCACCACCACCTTTCTACTACCCCCCCACCCCCCCTCACCCCCTTCCTCCACTCTTTGCCCTCTAATCAATCTCCTAAATTTCGTTGTTTGGTACCTGTACTGTAGCAATGACAAATAAAGTCCATTCCATTCCATTCCATGCACATACACACGTGCGCACACACACACACACACACACACACACACACACACACACACACACAAAGAGAGAGGAGCAGGCGAGCCTGAGATATCCATCTGGGGTTTGTCATGTTAGACATGGGCCAATGTCTTCTCTTCTGTAATTATGGGAATATTTATTTTCTCTGCGTCCCGCTGGGAAGGCTCTGTGGCTCTGTGGTGGTTCTGGAGGGTTCTGGACGGGGCTGACTAGGAAACGCTCCGTCCCAGAGCTCCTACGCTGCACGCCTGCAACACCAGGGCATCCACTAGGAATGGTGAACCCACAATTCCATGATTTCAAGTAATGCCAGCGGAAGATATATATACATGTGGGAGAGTGTCTGTGTGTGCGTGTGTGTACGTGTGTGTGTGTGTATGTGTGTGTGTGCGTGCACGTGCGTGTGTCTCTCTCTCTCAGTCTGTGTGTGCGTGTGTGTGTGTGCGTGTGTGTGTGTCTCTCTCTCTGTCTGTGTGTGTCTCTCTCTTTCAGTCTGTGTGTGCGTGTGTGTCTCTCTCTCAGTCTGTGTGCGTGTGTGTGTGTGTGTGTGTGTGTGTCTCTCTCAGTCTGTGTGTGTGTGTGTGTGTCTCTCTCAGTCTGTGTGTGTGTGTGTGTGTGTGTGTCTCTCTCTCAGTCTGTGTATGTGTGTGTGTGTCTCTCTCTCTCTCAGTGTGTGTGTGTGTGTGCATGTGCCAGTGTGTATATAGGGCTGAGACTGCTGGTAAAGTAGATCTTATTAAAAAGCGATTCTGTCAAACAAACAGTCGTCTTGTTAAGCGCTGTTCTGTGCCAAGTGTGACATGGGATATAATAACACCCCCCATCTCCACGGCTACCATCCATACCACTGTGTCTGCCACGGTGTGTAATAGCCCCCATGTTTTGTTTCCGATATTCCGATATTGACCCGCCTCTCCTCTTAAATGAGACACGGTTACATAATCTATACATCTACCCCCGCACCGCCACCACCACCACCTTTCTACTACCCCCCCACCCCCTTCCTCCACTCTTTGCCCTCTAATCAATACCGTTCAATATCTTAGATCATGGTCTTGCTCAATATTCATTAGGCACGTTTCTCTCCATCATCAAATTGGCCTGCACTTACCGAGGTGTTGCTGTGTTTTTTTTCTCTCTCTCTCTCTCTCTCTCTCTCTCTCTCTCTCTCTCTCTCTCTCTCTCTCTCTCCTGTTTTGGTGTGTCAGTGATATATGTATCTGGGCTTATATGTACCAGGGAGGCTGGGGGAGGCTGGGGGAGGCTGAGGGAGGCTGAGGGAGGCTGGGGGAGGCTGAGGGGGGCTGGGGGAGGCTGGGGGAGGATGGGGGAGGCTGGGGGAGGCTGGATGCTGGATGCTGCCTGGCCGGTGGGGTCAGTTCTCTGTGTCATCTTCCCCCGGCCGTCTCACTCACACACACACACACACACACACACACACACGGACGGACACATGCACACACACACACACACACACACTCACACACACACACACACACACGCACACACACACAGGCAGACAAACCCACACACACACACACACACACACACTCACAGACACACGCACACACACATGCACACACACAGGCACACACACACAGGCACAGACACACATGTAGCCACACAGACAGGCACGCACACACACAGGCAGACACACCCACACACACACACACACATACACGGATACACGCACACACACACACACACGCATACACACACACGCACACACCTGCGCAGACACACATGGAGCCACACACACACCTACATACAGTGTATGTGTATTTTCCTCTCCTCAGGCTGGTTTTATTCTGGGCGGTCTGTGTGACACGGTTCATGGCTCATGTCTATTATTAGCTGTCTTGATGAAGACCCTCTGTCCCCCCCCCCCCCCACCCCCCCCTGGTGCTCAGCAGTAGTACATATGATATTGTCTCCTGACCCATCCAGCATCAGTCTGTCTCAGGAAAACTGAATGAACTTGGCACACAAAACCTTTTTCACTCTCTCTCTCTCTCTCTCTCTCTCTCTCTCTCTCTCTCTCTCTCTCTCTCTCTCTCTCTTCACTCTCATTTCCCTTTACCCACTTCTCCCAATCCCTCTTTCCCTCTCTCTCTCTCTACCCCTTTCTTTTTTCTTTTTTTGTACGCGTCCCCCCTTTTTCCATCCTCGCCACACAAATGCAGACGATTCACAGAAGAACTGGGAGAGATAATGGCCGTGGTCCAATCGAGGGTCTGTGCTAATCAGCGAGCATCGTGGGAAAAGCGCAGGATGAGGGAGGAAAAACAGACCATTGTCCCGGGGAGATTAAAGTCCCCGAAAAGACGGCATTGTCCGGCCCAGAGGATAAATCTTCCTCCTGTCACTCAAACCTGAATTAAATTCTCCTTGGCCTTCTAAAAGGGGGCTTATCTCCCGCTCAATAGCTTGTTGCGCTACAAGCCTTCTAAAGGAATGTATTTGGGTTGAACTTCTCGGCTCTGACACCTTCTGGAAGAAAAAAAATATATAAATAAGGGGAGCAAGAGGAGAGAAAGGCTAGAGTGCCCCCCTACCCCCCCCTTCCTGGTCTGTTAGGCAGGGGGATGTGTATCTGACGGAGATTGTCATCATTAAAGAAGGACAAGAGGACAGGGGGACACACACAGTTGATTGACTGTGCCTCTGCCATCGAGGTCAAAGAAGAAGAGAAGAATATTCCTCCTCTCCTCCTCTCTCCTCTCCTCGCCTCTCCTCTCCTCTCCTCTCTTCTCCTTACCTCCCCTCTCCTCTCCCCTCCTCTCCTCTATTCTCCTTTCTCCTATCCCCTTCTCCTCTCTCCTCTCCTCTTTTACCCTCTCCTTTCTCCTCCCCTCTCTCACTTCCTCCTGATTGCTCCCAGAATGCCAAGCAGCATGGTAAAAGAGCGTCGCCGCTCCAACAAAAAAAGAAAAGCCGCCTGGTAACCGTGGCGCAACGTACGGCACCTCTCTCTCTTTTATAACCACCCCCAACCCCCCAACCCCCCCCCCCACACACACACACATACACACACACCCCTCCAACCACCCCAACCTCTCACAGCATCACTTTATCTGCTGTCCAGAGTCACAACCTGCCAAATCCTGCTCTCACCCTGCCAAATCCTGCTCTCCTTCACACCAAGGATTTGGAAGGCTCCTCATGTACCCCCCTGGGACATTGAAAACAGCCCTCCGCCCCCCCCCACCACCACCACACTACCCCTACCCCCCCGTCCGTCCGTCCGTCCGTCCAAGAAAAGGGACGGACAGAGAAGAAGAAGAAGAAAAAAGAGGGGGCGGGGGATAAAAGAATCCAGGGGACAGCTCCGCTCTGCGAATAACAAAAAGCCTGGGTCCCCATTTTTCATCCTTTTCTCTTCCTCTCTTCCTCTCTTTCACGGCCGCTCTTGTTATCTCCCAGAGAAGACTCCAGAATCTGAGATATTGATGATTCGACCCCCCCGCCCCACCTCCCCCCTCAGGAAAAGTGAAAACAAGTCTCCGCCCCATACACCCCCCCCCCTCCCCAGACACACACACACTCCCCCAGTCACTCCCCCTATTCCAAAACAGGATTTTCCGCTTTGCGGTTGCTGCCCGATTCACTGTTTGTTGTTTATGCACACTTAACGGTCCCTTTCTTTCACATTCACCCCCTCATACCCCCCCCACACCCCCCTGCACAACCCCCTGCCACTCACCCCCCCCGCGATCCCGGACCGAACTCTGGTCCCATGCCGATCCGACTTGGCTCCCTAACGAGGAGGCTTACACTTGCTTACAGGATTAATTTAATTAGCACGAAACAGAGATGGAGGGAGGGAGGGAGGGGAGGGGTGGGAGGTGGGGTGGGAGGGCTTAGGAGAAAATAGAGAGTTAAGCACAATGAGGGGGCGAACGAAGCCTGAGCACCTCCAATCCAGCCCGCACATCCCCCCCCCCACACACCCACACACACACACACCCTTCTGGCACTGGCCGTGCCATCCTACAAGGGGCCGGAAGCCAGCGTTTTGTTTTCACCAGAGGAAGTGAGCATGCCAAGGGGGGATCACTCCCCCCCCCCCCCACACACACACACACACACACACACAATCACCCTCCCCTTGTCTGTCTGGTTCTGTTTGGGTTTGAGAGGGCAAAGTTCACACACATACACACACACACACACACACACACACACACACACACACACAACACACACACACAGAGGGAGAGACATTGTAAGGCTATGTCTGGGCTGGACTCCTGGGTCTCAGATGCCTCTGCCTATCCAGCAGGTCCAGATGTCCCTCAGCACTGACCACCAACCTGGTCCATTTTTCTGTCTGAAATATATCACACAGGAACATGAAGCAACATTATCTTTATTTTTTTTAAATGACTTTGTGGGCCGTCATTTCAAGTCATTTCGGGGTAAAATTCTGGTTTGTTAAAAACGGACATACTGTAATGGGTTAAAGCTAAAATAAGTCGCTTTTTAGTTTTTTTTCTCAAGACAGCAGACGACAGGATGGACTGTTCGCACGTGTTGGTGACGGTTTCACCTCGTGGTGAGCCGTACTGGTCCTGTTGAGGACAAACCTTATTGCACAGGGCAGCTCTCTCTCCGCAGGGGCAGGTAGCATACCTCGTCCGAGGTCACATTCTTCCCCGGCTGAGGTAGCGTAGTATCAGCTAGCGTAGTATCAGCTAGCGTAGTATCAGCTAGCGTTGTATTAGCTAGCATAGTATCAGCTAGCGTTGTATTCGCTAGCATAGTATCAGCTAGCGTTGTATTAGCTAGTGTTGTATCAGCTAGCATTGTATTTGCTAGCATAGTATCAGCTAGCGTAGTATCAGCTAGCGTAGTATCAGCTAGCGTAGTATCAGCTTGCGTAGTATCAGCTAGCATAGTATCAGCTAGCGTAGTATTAGCTAGCGTAGTATCAGATAGCGTAGTATCAGCTAGCGTAGTATCAGCTAGCGTAGTATTAGCTAGCGTAGTGTTAGACTAGACCCCACCCTAACCCACCCCAACCCAACCCACCCCACAACACCCCTACCCACCCCGTCTGCAGACGTCCTGTAGATCCGTCACGCTAAGCACTTACAGATGGGACCTGAGCCCTTGCCATGTTAGCAGACTCCACTCTCTCTCCTCTGTCTGTCTGTCTGTCTGTCTGTCTGTTTGTCACTCTCCTTCTCTCTCTCCTCTGTCTGTCTGTCTGTCACTCTCTCTCTCCTTCTCTCTCTCCTCTGTCTGTCTGTCATTCTCTCTCTCCTCTGTCTGTCTGTCTGTCACTCTCTCTCTCCTTCTCTCTCTCCTCTGTCTGTCTGTCTGTCACTCTCTCTCTCCTTCTCTCTCTCCTCTGTCTGTCTGTCTGTCACTCTCTCTCCTTCTCTCTCTCCTCTGTCTGTCTGTCACTCTTTCTCTCTCTCCTCTGTCTGTCTGTCTGTCACTCTCTCTCTCCTTCTCTCTCTCCTTCTCTCTCTCCTCTGTCTGTCTGTCACTCTCTCTCTCCTTCTCTCTCTCCTCCACCCTCCCTCTGCTGAGTGCAGTGACATGTCATGGTTGTGTGTTATAGGGTGACGTACGGGGGGAGGGGGGGCTTTGTAGGGCTACCGACCTCTTGAGAGCTTTCCTCTCTCTCTCTCTCTCTCTCTCTCTCTCTCTCTCTCTCTCTCTGCCTGTCTCTCTCTCTCTCTCTCTCTCTCTGGGTCAGGTGAAAGGCCTGGTGAACATTGTCTGTCAGTTTGGAGGACGAGGTGTTTAAATGGTACACTACAACACACACAGAATGTATCCTGTAGACACAGTGCACACCCACACACACGTATACAAGTCCTTGCTCTGTCTCTCTCTCTGTCTAGCTCTCTGTCTCTCCCTCTCTCTCTCTCTGTCTCTCCCTCTCTCTCTCTCTCTCTCTCTCTGTGTCTCTGTCTCTCCCTTTCTCTCTCTCTGTCTCTCTCTCTCTGTCTCTCTCTCTCTCTCTCTCTCTCTCTCTCTCTCTCTTGGGACCCTCATGGTCCCACTCTCTACACCCGTGAGGGAGGGAGGGAGGGAGGGAGGGTGTGGGCGGGGCCAGGGCCCATTGCGTGGTAGTGGCCCTCCAATCCCTTCCGTATGACAGTGATTAGCCACGACGCAGACAATGAGAGTCTGAGCCCACTGAGCCCACGGATTGCAGCTCTAACAACCACCCCCCCCCCCCCCCCCCCACTCACACACACACACACACACACACACATCCACACCCCTCCCTCGATCTCCTTAACCCTCCACCACCACCACTAGCTCATTCCCCCTGCTAACTTAGCTTGGCGCATTCTTTACCTGCCTTAGCAAACAGCATGCTAAGCTAACGGCCTGTCGCTACGAGGGATTGCATAAGTGTCCCTGTGACGACGGTGTGAGAGGGGACATGCGTCAGGAGGGGTGTGAAGAGTGTTGTCCTTCTCAGAAGTCTCTTTCCTGTCGACTGTTTTGTGTGTTTTAGTTTGTTTCCGAGCGTCGAGCCTTGCAACAGGAATCTCACGCTTGATTTTGATGACTTCATCCAAAGAGCCCAACACCAAACTCATATGAAATCTTTCCACCCGGTCGTATGAAACGCCATGAATGCGACCGAGTACGAGTCTCCAACAGTGAGATACGTCAAACACTGAAGATATGTAGCGTGAGAGAGCATGTGTGTGTGTGTGGTGTGTGTGTGTGTGGTGTGTGTGTGTGGTGTGTGTGAGCGTGTGTGCGTGTGTGTGTGTGGTGTGTGTGTGTGTGTGTGTGTGTGTGTGTGTGTGTGTGACAGTCTGCAGCTGTGACATCCTGTGGCCTTCCCCGGTGTGACACCTGTTGATAACACCTTTAGGAGACAGACAGACACACACACCTGGCTAGCATCCAGGTAGAGAGGGTCAATAAGAGAAGGATTTGACCCTCCGTTCAGCCAGGGTGTAGATCACACAGGAGATGGATGGCTCACCGTGCGTCTAGAGCAGGGGTGCTCACACTTTTTGGAACCAAGATCTACTTTTCAAGTAGCCAGTCTGCCAAGATCTACCAGTCTAGTTTCAACATCGCAAACGTACATGCACGTACTACAAAAACACACACACACACACACACACACACACACACACACACACAGTTCCCAGCCTGCATAGTAAACTCACAATACACTTTCCCTCTCTCTGTCACACAGCCACAGGAGAAGACCATCACAAACCCTCCCTCTTTGCTATTCTCGCTCACACACATTCACACACACACACACACACACACACACACACACACACACACACACACACACACTCACTTTCTCTCACTCACACACTGACAGCCAGTCTGCAGTACCATAGCCAACTACTGATCCAACAAACAGAAAAGTAAACCAGATACAAAACAGGTAGTTCCCTAGTTTGAAAGGAGGAAATAAATGCATTTCTCTACCTTAGTGGGAGACCTGGCACTGGGAGGAGGCAGCTAGTTTCTAATAGTCAGGGCTGTAGGAGCTGGTTGCAAGGTGTCATCAGCCACTGTGGATCTGTCATCGAAAAGGCAATCTGCAGCCTCGAGAAACTTTTTTCACAATTTCGCCGTCTTTGAATGACTTCTTGTGTTTAACAAGAACGTGACTGACGCGATAAGAAGCTATCGTTGCAGCCGTACGTTTTCGCTCTTTTGCCACATTTCCCTTCTTCGAAATAGCCATCGTAGATTTGCAGATCAGACAGACGCATTTCCAATATCACATCGTGTAAAAAAGTCCTCCTCCCATTCTGGATGGAAGTTATACGTTATTGGTTTCTTACTTGGTCCAGCTTCCCCACTCATTTGTATAGCCTTTATTTAGTATTATATAGTAAATAGTAGAAATTGGAAGGCTAACTAGGTAATTAGTCTCGCCGGTATTTTGTATTTTGTAGTTGGTGCTGTTGACTGCGCATGCGTGGTGAACCGCGTGTTAGGTGTAGGTGAAAAGATCAGATCTCAGACTGGCTTACCTGTACGTCAATCAAGTGGCAAAAGCCATAGTGAGGATGGATGATAGGCGAACTTTTTTTTTTTTTTTTTTTTTTTCGTTTTGTTCAATGCCATGCGATCTACCCATACTACCTTTGCGATCGACCGGTCGATCGCGATCGACGTATTGGGCACCCCTGGTCTAGAGGAATAGTATTGAAGAAGGAACCTATACGTCGAGATGACATTGATGTTACAACTCCAATAAGA
>NC_137676.1:31893764-31896264 GCF_963989245.1 Nansenia antarctica
CCTACATACTAACCACTACCACACCTCCCTGCCCCTACATACTAACCACTACCACACCTCCCTGCCCCTACATACTAACTAGGGATGCACCGAAATGAAAATTCTTGGCCGAGGCCGAAGCCGAATTTAAGGAAACACTTGGCCGAATACCGAATACCGAATACCGAATGTGTATCGGCAGTTTTTAATTTGATCATTGCATAAACTAAATACATTTTGCTTTTTATTCATGCTTCTCAAAGAAAGAAATTGAGATTGAAAAAAAAGAACTTTTATATATAACTTATTATAACTAATTATCGTGGGATTTAATCTCTACTGCTTTCCAGGGTTCAAGTTAATGATATTCATGATTTGTCTCTACATAGGCTTCAGAAAGTATTTAGACCCCTTCACTTTTTTGAATAGATTTGCCATCAATCCACACACAGTACCCCATAATCTAAGTAAAAACGTTTTTTAATGTTTGCAAATGTATTCAAATGTAAATACAGAAATACCTCATGTACATAAGTATTCAGACCCTTTGTCACTCTTAAAATTAGGTCAAATGCTAAATGTCTTCAACAAGTCATTCAACAAGTTGAATTGAGTCCACCTGAGTGTAAGGATAATAGTTCATGTTATTTCAGAATGAATATCTTTTGTTTTTATAGTCTCTGGTTTGCATAGAAACCACCGCATGATACAGCTGCATGTCATAAACTCGTGTAGAACAGCTGGGAGTCTGAATATGTTTTCAACAAGGCAACAACTCTGCTTCTTCCGCTACGACTGCTAAGCTAACTAGCTAGATGAGTGTACGGTTGCGTTCGTAAAGTCGCTCTGAGAGCGCTGGAGCGCACACTGGGCCCGACGTCATAGAGAAACCGAGTCATTTGATTGGACGAGAGGCATTCCACGAGTGCTGATCGGATTTCCTGAGTGAATTTACGAACGCAGCCAGTTTTGAAAGCGCGTCGCCTCGCGCCGCGCGCCTGTTGAGAGTTATATTTAATTGTATTGCGTCATCAAAACACGGCCACTATTCGGTGGTAATACATTCGGCGTTTTCACACATTCGGCCGAATACCGAATGTGCTTTATTTTGCGATATTCGGCCGAATACATTCGGTGGCCGAATGTTCGGTGCATCCCTAATACTAACCACTACCTAGCCCTGCCCCTACATACTGACCACTACCTAGCCCTGCCCCTACATACTAACCACTACCATACCTCCCTGCCCTACATACTAACCACTACCACACCTCCCTGCCCCTACATACTGACCACTACCTAGCCCTGCCCCTACATACTGACCACTACCTAGCCCTGCCCCTACATACTAAACACTACCACACCTCCCTGCCCCTACATACTGACCACTACCTAGCCCTGCCCCTACATACTGACCACTACCTAGCCCTGCCCCTACATACTGACCACTACCATACCTCCCTGCCCCTACATACTGACCACTACCTAGCCCTGCCCCTACATACTAACCACTACCTAGCCCTGCCCCTACATACTGACCACTACCTAGCCCTGCCCCTACATACTAACCACTACCACACCTCCCTGCCCCTACATACTAACCACTACCTAGCCCTGCCCCTGCATACTAACCACTACCACACCTCCCTGCCCCTACATACTAACCACTACCACACCTCCCTGCCCCTGCATACTAACCACTACCTAGCCCTGCCCCTACATACTAACCTCTACCTAGCCCTGCCCCTACATACTAACCACTACCTAGCCCTGCCCCTACATACTAACCACTACCTAGCCCTGCCCCTACATACTAACCACTACCTAGCCCTGCCCCTACATACTAACCACTACCTAGCCCTGCCCCTACATACTAACCACTACCTAGCCCTGCCCCTACATACTAACCACTACCACACCTCCCTGCCCCTACATACTAACCACTACCACTACAGAGCTCTCAGAGGTAAAAAGGGATGCAGTGATATTAGACTGTTTAGCTCTCACACACAAAAGAAAAAGGAAACTGGCTTTCAAACGGACGGATCAGTCCACTGCTGAGGGGTTTGACGCATCGTACACCAGATACGTGTGTGGTGTTTGTGTTTTGGTCAATATTTGGGGATAAAACTACAGCTTTAGTGTGTGTGTATGGAAATAGATCAGGGCCTACTGTGTGTGTGTGTGTGTGTGTATGTGTGTGTGTGTGAGTGGTTGGGTGGCGGAGCGCTCATGCAGGTGGACTTCAGGAAGAGCTTGGAATGTGGAGAGCTCTCTCATTGTGTGGTTGTGGTGTGTAGAATGTCTGAGCGTTGGGTTGTGTTCACCCTTGGGGATTCGACTGTGTGTGTGTGTGTGTGTGTTTGTGTGTGTGTGTGAGTAAGTGTGTGTGCGTGCATGAGAGTGAGTGTGTGAGTGTGAGTGTGTGCATGTGCTTGTCTGTGTGTGTGTACGTGCGTGTGTGTGTGTGTGTGTGTGTGTGTGTACGTGCGCTCCAGGAGACTCTTCTGTGCCGCCTGTC
>NC_137676.1:31906264-31911264 GCF_963989245.1 Nansenia antarctica
GTGTGTGTGTGTGTGTGTGTGTGTGTGTATATGTGTGTGTGTGTGTGTGTGTGTGTGCATGTGTGCGTGTATGAGTGTGTGTGTGTGTGTGTGTGTGTGTGTGAGTGTGTGTGTGTGTGTGTGTGTGTGAGCGGAGGGGGGGGGTGTCCCAGTGTATCTACAGTACACCCTCATGTCTCTTTGTTTTGTAGAACAGCTTGTAATAACAAAGGGGGCAGTTTACGGAGCGCATTTACTATTCATCAAATAAATCTGATGCCTCTCATGTCGCCGGGCCTCAGGGTCCAGGGCCGCACGGTAGTTTTCCAGTGGAATAACACGGGGCGAACAAGCAACCCATTGTAGGCCCGGCCAGCACCGAGACCCCCAAGGTGCGAATTAATGATTGACCCCTGATGTAATCGGGATAAATAGTTCCCCGTGAAAAGAGAGCGAGAGAGAGAGTGAGAGCCTTGGAGAGAGAGAGAGAGATAGAGTGAGAGGCTTGGAGAGAGAGAGAGAGAGAGAGAGAGAGAGAGAGAGAGAGAGAGAGAGAGAGAGAGAGAGAAAGAACAACATGGGAAGGGAGAAAGGGAGGCTCTATCTGGGCCGGGTGTGTTTTAAGAAGTCCTCTGGGAGACAGTGCTAACATCTCTCTCATGTCTTCGGAGACGAAGGCCAAACACAGGAGTAAAAAGCAGCTTGTCAGTTTTTAGCTCTCCCTCCCTCCTCCTTCTCCTCCTCCTTCTTCTCTTCCTGGCCCCCTTCATTATTTTCCTGCTTTCTTTTCTTTCTGTACTTTTTTGGGGTAGTGAATTTCATGGTCGAACATGGCCAAGCCCTTGACTAGAATGTGACGGGGACGGAAGGGAGCTAGAGAAGTTTGTCTGCGGTGATTAATTCTAGCTTTGCCTTTTTTTTTTCGGGTGACTTTTTATGAATAAGGGACTGAGAGTCGAGCATCTTAACTCCTGGCCACAAGTCTCCTTTAAATCACATTGTGTTTTCAGTCTCTGCTCCGCTTCGCCGGTTTTCTGTCCTACACAAATGATGTTCTGTTCATTAAAATTAGGGTAGTCATTTTTTTCTCCTCTTTCTCTCTCTCTCTCTTTCTCTCTCTCTCTCGTTTCTCAAGTGTAGTGATCTCTGCCGTTTCTGCTCGGAGGCTCTTAAAGTCTAACAGTATTTAATAGATTTTCCAACCCCTGTCTTTAGTTGTTCAAATTGTGCTCGATCGGTCGGGTGCCAGCGAGAGGAGAGAAAAAGTTTTAATGGCTCAAACACTTTTGATTCTTGAAAAACTGCACCAGATAGGCAGTGGTTATAAAAGTTTAATTGATCTGTGAAAAGTGGAAGCTACTGCTGGTGCACATGTTCCCCTGCTTAATTGCCCGCCTGGTCTGAGCCTCTATGAAACTGCGATCATTAAAAAAAATGGGTAAAACGTTTCTTTTCCCTCAAAAAATCACTGGATGACGCAAAATCGGTCATAAAAGCCTTCGTTTTTTTACTGCCGGGTTTTATATGATAAGTTTCCCGGATCTCTCTTAGGACAGAGTTGCCAGTTGCTGAAAAGTCTGTCACATGCTTTCATAGTTCACAATTACATTTAAGAGTTACATGTCAGTTAATTCAGCAACTTAATATTCTCAATATTTTATTGCCTGAAGCCCTATAATAATTTTGCCGGAAGAAAATGTATTCTAATGGCCATTTACCACCAGTTGCTTTAACCTCTATTGACAAGCTATTCACACTGTAAATAAAGCACTGTTCACTGGCCGTAACAACAGCTCTTGATCTAATGATCAAACATGAACAAAGAAACTGCATCACAGTTTACCTGCAACCTACTGTACTGTAGAATGCACAGAACCAATCCAAGACATAAGCCTAAGCGTCAAGTAAGCGAGATTTATTCAGTTTAACACAGTTTCTGAATTTTGCTAACAACTAAATGGGCTCTGGTTAGGTTCGCCAAACGTTCCTTAAGCCTAAAGTCCTAAAGCTTTGTTGTTGGCAGCAGACTTGGCAGAGTGCTGGGGGGGACGGTTGATTGGAAACACTCATGTGGTAATTGCGGGCCTAGTTAGCCCCTGATTGCCGGGCCTGGTGTTTGGATAGCAGAACTGCAGTGGAGACACCAGAGCCTGTCCTGTCCCTGGACCCACAGCGCCTGTTGTCCAGGCAACCCCTAAAAAAAGCAGATGTGATGTTGTCCTAAGAACATGATGGATGGGCCTGTTGCCTTTGACTACTACCCTCGCGTCTTAGCAGATAGTTTGGGGTTTTTCTCCGCGGTTTACCTCACTCTTAGCCTATTTATGTGTCCGTAGCGTGATACCTCATCTGCAAAGATGTCTCGCTTTTGGTCTGCAGCGGTTATATATGTCTGAACATCTCACATCGATCATCTCATGACTGCACAGGGGTTTGTAGTTAGGCCGATCCGTGTGTCTAGACGGGCCCACTCACAATCCCTGTCTTCGTCATTGTCATTGACTCGGTGGAATCCATGAGCACCACAATTACGCTGTCAGGTCCAATGTGACAATAAACACAGGTGACTAATATAAACTGGCTAGTGACTGGCAAGGCCTGGGTTATTTCTGTCCATTATCTGTAAGATGACCCCTGGCAGGAAATGATGGTGGTTGTGACTGAATGGAACGCACGTCCCATCAGGGGCTCCGTTTGGGAAGTTTGTGGGAATACTGTGGCGAGTGTAGCAGAGAACTCTGGCTGTACCATTTTTTTTGCTTCTCTTTTTTGGTTGGAGTGAGTCAGCGAAGAGTAGCGAGGTCTGGAGGAAGAGCTCTGCTAGTATCTGGTTGTAGAATTGAATACCTTTTTTTACTTTAGCAGTGTCCAATGTTCCACAATTGTGAGATAGGGAAAGTGATATTTGTGTACTGTGTTAAGTGTAATTGACATGGCTGCACTCTTTTTATCTCTCTGTTTCTCAAAGCTTGGTCATGGGCATTTAGAGCTTTCCTAAAGCTAGCTTTATTGGCAAAAAGTGAATGAACAAAGCAGATTGTGACAATTATCCGCATAGACGAAAATACATACAGGGCCGGTTTCAGAGACAAGGCTTAAGCCTAGTCCTGGACTAAATCACAAATGTAAAATCTCCATTGAAGATGTTTTTTAGTCTAGGATTAGGCTTAAGCCTTGTCTGTGAAACCGGCCCACAATGAATGGTGGTTAATCATGATAAGAAATGGAATCAACTAACAACCCATCAGTCCCAGCTGTGTACTGTGTGGTAACCCTTGTCTCCCTCCCTCTCTGCTAGATGACAGTGAGCCAGTGGACAGCATGTACGAGACAGAGGCCGCCCTGCCGCCTGGGGGCCATGAGAGCGCTGAGGACGAGACAGAGGACAGCATCATGTCCCCCATCCCCATGGGACACCCCCCCTCCCCGTCCATGCACCCCAACAACCACCACCACCACCTCCACCACCCCTACCCACACCACCAGCACCCCCACTCCCACCACAGCGACGAGGCCTTCACGCCCAAGGAGGGCTCGCCCTACGAGATGCCCGTCTACATTCCCGACGACATTCCCATCCCCAGCGACCTGGAGCTGCGCGAGTCCTCGGTCCCCGGGGCGGGCTTGGGGATATGGGCCAAGACGCAGATCGGGATGGGCGAACGCTTTGGACCTCACAGCGTACTGCAGAGCGCCTCGGTGAAAGACAACAGCTTCGGATGGGAGGTAGGGTCCTCCTTCTGTCTTTTCTTTCAAACAAAGTGTACTATTGTGTACTATTGACGATGTACAATTAGTTCCTTTGAAAGAAGAGGACTTTATGCTGATGGTCTTCTTCTTTGATGTCTTTACTAAGAATAAGCTCATACCCAAACACACCCAGCCATTTGATGTCCTTATTTGCAAAGTAGGCTTGTACATTTAAGTACAATTGAGAGTAAATACTTGAAATGACGATTGTCGATTCTCAACTGCATAACGATCCTTAGCTCATGACGTGACCTTCACCTTGAGAGAGGTAAGTGAAGCACCTCCTCAGGAGGCTCCTTCTCCTCATGGAAGCGTCCATCGCTCACCCAGTAAAGATGCTCATTCCATTTGCATCTTATATACTATGATTGGACATCGTTTTTCTTTTGCTCCCCCCCGATCTCTCTTGGAATCCCGTTGCCAGGCAATGTCGGAAAAATCCAGCTGATTACTGGAGGTATCAGCTTTTCTACCGCGGCCTCCGTCCGACTGAGTGGCCCATTTGGTCACGCCACCCGATATGGAAATGGAAGCGGCGTGGCCCGGGCTCGCGGAGCGCCGGTATTGAACTATTAATTTTCATTTCAACATGACATTAGAGGATATTGAAGTTGCCTCAGTAAGCTCATTAAAGGAACTCCTGATTTCTCTCTCTCGACCGCATGCCTAATCAGAGCCCAAACGCACCCGTCTGCTTCTGGTTTCAGAGCCTCTTTCTGCTTTCCCCCCCCCCCCTTCTTTTTCAGTCCAGTTTGATGTCGTATGGCATTATGCTCACATGTAATTATTATGCATCAGAAATGAAGACGTCAAGTGAATCACATCACTAAAGATTGGAGCGGGTGTTTGGGTCTGGGAGCAGGCACCTTGGACAGGGTGTACTTGGACTAGATGCAGACTGAGATGTTGTCGCCCCCCCACCCCCAACCCCCCCGCCCCCTATGAGACCACAGTACATTTCTAAGCAGTTTCAGAGTGTAGACGTAGGTTTGTACCGCCCCACAATGGCCGTTCCCCTTTGAGCTACAAGACCTACCGGTCTATGACTACCCCAGATCTGTATTTTAGATTCTTTTAAAAAAAAAAAAGTCTCTTCTCCTCTAGTCCAATTGTGAGACAAACATGTCGACGATTAGAGTGCTAGAGGCACACGCTACCTGGCACTGTGCCACGGAGAAAGTTTTCCTTTGTAAAGTTCATATTATGGCTAGACCTTAGGGGTGCACGGGGCGCCCCTTTCAAAAGCTACACCCTTTTTTCTCTCTCCTTCT
>NC_137676.1:31916264-31929432 GCF_963989245.1 Nansenia antarctica
TGTGTGTGTGTTTGCTCTCCTTTTGTCTCGGGGTGGAGTCACGAACCCTCGAGTCCTTTTTACCGACGCATGTGAGGAGATAGCGCCCGCCGTTCCAGGCGCAGTTCGCAACTTGTCTGGTCTGTTTGCTCCGAGCCGAGACAGTTTTTTTTTTGTTCGTTCGTTCTTTCTTCTTTTTTTTTTTTTTTTTTTATCTCGACGTCGGGCCAAAGGACAAATAGGTATGCCGCTGATAGGGCAGATACCGCCCCAAGGACTTAGGGAGACAATAACCTGCAGGTTAGTGGACAAGAGGGAGGTATGGACTAGGTTTCTGTCTGGCGGGTTAAACCGGGACGATAGCTTCATGACTAGCGGTCGTGGGTGTTATACTGGGGTGGTGAGGTTGAGACACCGGAATGCCAGGGGGGTTTATCAGTTTTGAGAACGGTGTATGGTGTTGATCCACAGTCAGTCAGTCAGTCAGTCAGACAGACGTGTACCTCTCTCCGTTTGCTTTCAGGAGGATTTCAACCTGACCCTGTAGACTCAGTAGAGAACATGGCTGCATGGCCCTCAGGCCCTCAGCCAACAGTAGACCCAGTAAAGAACATGACCAGTAGAGAACATGGCCAGTAGAGAACATGGTCCTCAGTAGAGAACATGACCAGTAGAGAACATGACCAGTAGAGAACATGACCAGTAGAGAACATGGTCCTCAGTAGAGAACATGGCCAGTAGAGAACATGGTCCTCAGTAGAGAACATGGTCCTCAGTAGAGAACATGGAGCATGGCCCTCAGTAGAGAACATGACCAGTAGAGAACATGACCAGTAGAGAACATGACCAGTAGAGAACATGACCAGTAGAGAACATGACCAGTAGAGAACATGACCAGTAGAGAACATGACCAGTAGAGAACATGGTCCTCAGTAGAGAACATGACCAGTAGAGAACATGGTCCTCAGTAGAGAACATGACCAGTAGAGAACATGGCCAGTAGAGAACATGACCAGTAGAGAACATGGTCCTCAGTAGAGAACATGGCCAGTAGAGAACATGGTCCTCAGTAGAGAACATGACCAGTAGAGAACATGACCAGTAGAGAACATGACCAGTAGAGAACATGGTCCTCAGTAGAGAACATGACCAGTAGAGAACATGGTCCTCAGTAGAGAACATGGCCAGTAGAGAACATGGCCCTCAGTAGAGAACATGACCAGTAGAGAACATGACCAGTAGAGAACATGGCCCTCAGTAGAGAACATGACCAGTAGAGAACATGGTCCTCAGTAGAGAACATGACCAGTAGAGAACATGGTCCTCAGTAGAGAACATGACCAGTAGAGAACATGACCAGTAGAGAACATGACCAGTAGAGAACATGACCAGTAGAGAACATGGTCCTCAGTAGAGAACATGACCAGTAGAGAACATGACCAGTAGAGAACATGGTCCTCAGTAGAGAACATGGTCCTCAGTAGAGAACATGGAGCATGGCCCTCAGTAGAGAACATGGAGCATGGTCCTCAGCCCCCCAGTCAACAGGGTCATTACCGTCTTGTTCAGTCATCACATCAAGGCCATGCTGTTGAGCTGCTAAGTGCTGCTCTCCTGAACGCCACTTCAAAAAGAAAACTGTTGAACAATTGTATGTGTGCATGAGTAAAAGTATAACAATTAGCCTTATGGCTAAAGCCCAGTTTATGCTTCTGCGTAAAATCTACGCCGTAGGCTACGCAAGGCTACGCGGGCCTACGCAAGCTACGCCGTAGCCTACGCCGTCAATTAACGCGCACCTCTCCAAAAATGTAACTACGCGTCAGTTTCTACGCAACCGTAAGCTCTGTGATTGGTCCGCTTGGTAGCACATGATTCCGACAAGATTCCGACTCTCGTCGCCCAAAATGCGGAAGCCATGACAGAAATGTCATTTACTTTTTCTGTAATTACTTATTAATAAAGATTTGAAAAATTATGATAACCATCGTATTATCTTAGTTTAATGTCATTTCAATGCATCATATAACTTTTATTTACAACAAGCATAACAACAAAAAGATCGCTATTATGCCGCTTTGAGCTCCGTTGAGTTCCTATGGAAGCGTCAGGCACAGCCTTCCTATAAGGAGCGCGATTCACATTTACGAGATGTACAATCCTGTTTATTAAGAAATAAATTATTAGTTACAGGGAGCCCCATGGCTGTTCGTTGGGTTTAAATTATATTTATGATAGACATATTTAATGTTAAGTTATCTATAAGAACTGCGATTGGTCCGCTTGGTAGAGTCACATTCCGACTCTCTCGTAAATGCGGAAGTCATGACAGAAATGTAATTTACTTTTTCTGTAATTACTTATTAATAAAGATTTGAAAATGTCCATCTTATTATCTTAGTTTACTGTCATTTCAATGCATTATAGACATTTTCTTTACAACAAGCATAACAAAAAAAAAATATCGCTATTATGCCGCTATGAGTACACCGACCAAGGCGATGCGGTCCGCGGTCCGCGGACCAACGTAGAACAACGTAGAACTATAAACTTGGAGACCCCTTACGTAGGCTACGGTGTAGACGTGCGTAAATTCGACGCAGAAGCTTAAATCGGCCTTAAATCTGGCGTATTTACATTTGTTTTAATGTGCATTGTCCCTTTACAAATCAAATAAACATAATAGGTAGGTATATGGTAGTGGTGTCATACTGTCAACAGTGAGACATGAAAATGACTTGTATGTATTTGTTGTATTTATGTATGTAGTCATGTAGCATCTTCAGGTAGCTTTTAGAACATGGTCACTATACAAGGCTTTGTGGTGGATATGCAGGGAGTAGGGTTGACATTTGTGTCTAAATTTCCCACATTGTGACATTATGAAATGCACATCCATCTTGTGGTATTTGACAACACAATTGACCAAAGTATTCTTCTTCTGTTCTTTATGAAAGCAAACAGCGGCGAGAACAAGCACCAGCACACACAGCTCCAGTATCCACTTGTAATATCTTCCATTCTCCTTAATTTTATGGAGGTTTTAAAACATGCTATTAGCCAATTTAATCCAATTTTCCCAGCTTTCGGGGTACTCCAGTGGAACAGATTACATCTAATATCAAACATATGGTCCCTGTTGCCGTAGAAACACCACAGCCGCTTTTTTAGCAGGAGCCGCTAAAGACACGTTTTCTTAACGTCTCTCTTGTCCGCCCAAACCCTTGTCAATTACCCCCCTCCCGAACACGATAATTGATAATGAGGAAGCAGGGCAGCAAATTAAACGTCAGATCAGATTAGAACACTGATACCTTATCATTTGCTCATCGCCCGTTACCAACATCTGTTAATTAATCCACGGGACCCCCAGATGAAAGTGATCCCTGGAGAAAGTCACCCGAGCGTTGGAACTCCGTAAATATTGTCCTGCAGAATCTTTTTCCCCCTGTTATTATTTGGTAATTCGTTTCGGAGAGTCGTGGAAGGCTCGTCTGAATAGAACCTCTTGTGTATCGGGGGGGCAAAAGCCGGGCCACACTCAGTTCATGCGTTCTCTCGACACAATGCTCTCCTTTATTTGATTCAGATGCTGTTTTTCTGTGGGCACAGGCCACACTTGAATCGATCGCCTAAATGCTTATGCCTTCCTAAACATTTATTGTACACCCCCCTTCCCCCCCATCCCCCTGTCTTCAGTGGCAGAACGCAGGTAACTCCTGCCCGATTCCTTCACCCCTCCTCCTCTGTAATTGAGTGAGAAGCTGGTCCGTTTCGCGGGGTTATCCTGATGAATAGCCGCATGGTTGCTGCTGCTAGCCCCGCGGCCTTGCTAGACAATGACATTGCTCTGTGCCGCCGTGAAAATGATGACATTTGTCAAACGCTGTTTATGTGGTTAATTAGATTGATGCTGCTTTCGCTCGGAAATGGCGATGAGGGCCACGGGACAGCGCACACACAGCCACGTGTGAACACACACACACACACACACACACACCCTTCCTTTTAGAACAGTTCATGAATTAGGTATGAAGCTTCTTTCATTTTCTTTTTAGCTCTTTTTTTTTTTGCTTTTCCAGCATGTATTGCTAAGTGGAAAAGTTTGTGTGTGTGCCTGTGTGTGTGCCTGTGTGTGTGCCTGTGTGTGTGCCTGTGTGTGTGCCTGTGTGTGTGCCTGTGTGTGTGTCTGTGTGTGTGCCTGTGTGTGTGCCTGTGCCTGTGTGTGTGCCTGTGTGTGTGCCTGTGTGCCTGTGCCTGTGCCTGTGTGTGTGCCTGTGCCTGTGCCTGTGCCTGTGCCTGTGTGTGTGTGTGTGTGTGTGTGTGTGTGTGTGTGTGTGTGTGTGTGTCAGTGGAAGGAGAGGTGTCATGTGGGGGTCAGAGCAGGGTCGTTGCAGAGGGCTTACCCAGGCTTACTGCCACACAGGAGAGAGAGAGAGAGCCAACCAGGCCTCGCCACACAGAGAGGGGCTTGTCAGAGCCCCCCGATACAAACCCTCTGTTGTTCACTAGGCACTTCATCTACCCCCCCCCTCGTCTTTACACACACACACACACACATACACACACACACACACACACGCAACCATACACACACGCATACGCAGACACACACCCACACCCATAAATATGCAGACACACACACCCACACATACACACACACACATACACACACACACACACACATACGCAGGCACACACACACACACACACACACAGACACACACACACACACACACATGCACACACACACACACACACACACACACACACACACATGCACACACACACACACACACACACACACACATATGCAGACACACACACACACACACACACACAAGGAAAGAAAGACAGTTTAGCTCTCAGTGCCACACAACTCCACGTTTTGATCGTCTTGCAGTATTTCCTAAACATTTAGAAGAAACCCAACGGTGGCCCTGACCTGGTCATCTGCTCCCCGTGGCTGTTTCCATTATTAGTTCTGATAATCCCGCCCCGCCACCCGGGTTCGGCTGGAACAACCTCAGGTCCGGAGCGGGGTGCCAGATTTCCGTTGGTTAACACGTCGATGCTCTTAGCTGCACTTTAATTAAAACACCTTCTCTCCAGGTGTCATAGAATGCAAACACACACACGCACACACGCACACACACACTCACACACACACAGACACACACACACACGCACACACACGCACACACACACACACACACACACACACGCACACACACACACACAACGCTGGAAAAGAGACAGCCTCCTGTTGTTATTCTTTCCTCAAGTGTAATATTTAGAATAACAGCGCAGACTGAAACGCCACAGTAAGCACCATGACGACATGGGTGTAAAAACACTGTTGAATTGTTGAAGTGTCGAACAGGTCTTTACTTTGGACAGGCTGCAGGGTCATATCCTCCAACACTGTCCTCGGGAGAGAGAGGGCGAGAGAGAGAGAGAGAGAGAGAGAGAGAGAGAGAGAGAGGAGAGAGAGAGGGGGAGGGAGAGAGAGAGGGAGAGAGGGAGAGAGAGAGGGAGAGAGGGAGGCAGAGAGGGAGAGAGAGAGGGAGAGAGAGACAGAGACAGAGAGAGGGACTGAGAGAGAGAAAGAGATAATGTGTGTGTGAGTGAGTGTGTGCGTTTGTGTGTGTGTGTTTCAAACAATTGACGATTTTGACAGTCAAAGTCTTGAGGTCCACATATGCGTCACCCACGGCCATACCCTCAGCCCTGTCCATCTCCATCACAAATCTTTCCAAACTCCTACACAGAATTATTTTGACAGCCTTGTGGACGTTGATAACATTCCCAATATTTATATACGGGGGACATTTGCCTGGAAATTCTAGTAGTATGACAGAGAGAGACGAGAGAGAGAGAGGAGAGTCAAGTCATACGAGTACGTATGATTATAAAAATAGATCCCGGCTCAACGACATCACCCTAATCTAACTTTAACGTGGGGACGTAGGAAAGGGTGAGGTCACAATACTGGAGTTGTTTTTCCTCACGTTGTCTCCACAACATTGAGCCTCATCGGCGCATTGCCTCTCAATCATCCTGTCTCTCTCTCTATCCCCTGTCTCTCTCTCTCTCTCTCTCTCCCCTGTCTCTCAATCATCCTGTCTCTCTCTCTATCCCTCTCTCTCTCTCTCTCTCTCTCTCTCTCTCTCCCTGTCTCTCAATCATCCTGTCTCTCTCTCTCTCTCCCTTGTCTCTCTCTTTCTCTCTCTCTTCCCTCTCTCCCTCTTTCTCCCCTCTCTCTCTCTCTCTCTCCCCTGACTCCATCTCTCTCCCCTCTCTCCCCTCTCTCTCCCCTCTCTCCTCTCTCTCTCTCTCCCTTCTCTCTCTCTCTCCCTCTCTCTTCCCTCTCTCCCTCTTTCTCCCCTCTCTCTCCTCTCTCTCTCTCTCTCCCCTGACTCCATCTCTCTCCCTCTCTCCTTCTCTCTCCCTCTCTCTCCCCTCTCTCCCCTCTCTCTCCCCTCTCTCCCCTCTCTCCCTCTCTCTCGCCTCTCTCTCTCCTCTCTCCCTCTCTCTCCCCTCTCTCTCTCTCCCTCTCTCTCCCCTCTCTACCTCTCTCTCTCCTGTCTCTCTCTCTCCCTCTCTCTCCCTCTCTCTCCCCTGTCTCCCTCTCTCTAACTCTCTCTCCCCTTTCTCCCTCTCTCCCCTCTCTCCCTCTCTCTCGCCTCTCTCTCTCTCCCCTCTCTCTCTCTCTCCCCTCTCTCCCTCTCTCTCCTCTCTCTCCCTCTCTCTCCCCTCTCTCCCTCTCTCTCCTGTCTCTCCCTCTCTCTCTCTCTCTCCCTCTCTCTCCCCTGACTCTTAATCCTGTGCTGCGTCATCTCCGCTGAAGGAAGTCCGGTGACGCCAGGTATGTGTGTCCCCACAGGGCCGCTCCCCCGCTCCCCGGTCCGTTAGGTACCGCTACGTACCGTTACGTACCGGCCGCGATAAGAAGCACAAAATCCTTCTCTCCCCTGAGCCTCTTTGGTCCAGCTCACATGACCTTGGAACCATGCCAACTGATATGACAAAAGTGCTTTGTGTCAGTGTGGTAGTGGGATAGAGGAGAGAGAGAGAGAGAGAGAGAGAGAGAGAGAGAGAGAGAGCGAGGTGTGTGTGTGTGTGTGTGTGTGTGTGTGTGGGGGGGGGGGTGGTGTGGCTGATATTTGCATCTTCACTTTTCTGGGAGTCAAAGCAGAGGCTCGGGGGTCCAGGTTGCAGCGGTCATTTATTTGAGAGAGAGAGAGAGAGAGAGAGAGAGAGAGAGAGAGAGAGAGAGAGAGAAAGAGAGAGAAAGAAAGAGAGAGAGAGAAAGAAAGAGAGAGAGAGAGAGGTCAGATGGGTTTGAGACCAGGTAACCCACCCACCCGTAGTCATATCACCATACACACCGCTTGAGCCGCTGCTTCCTGGTCCTGAAACGTGGATCCTGTCCGTGTGATCATGTGACCTGTCACCTGCTCTGAAATGGCTGCCGTGCCCCGCCTGGTAGATCTGCTCCCAGGCCAGTCTGAGATGACAGCAGTGAATGACAGGCTCACACAGCCTGCTACCCTCTGCTGGAGAGAAGCAACAATGCAATAGGGTGACAGAGGCAGGGAGACTCCAAAAGTGGCGACCTTTTGATACACGCACACACACACACACACACACACACACACACACACACACACACACACACACACACACACACACACACTCAGACAGACAGACAGACACACACACACACACACACACACACACTCAGACAGACATAAAGACAGAGACACACACACACACACACACACACACACACACACACACACACACACACTTCACTCAGAGCTCGACCTTTAAGTGTTCCAGCACTGCAGAGTCAGCTGCTCTCCAGTGCATTCACTCACACTCACACACACACACACACACACACACACACACACTCACACACACACACACACACACACACACACACACACACACTCACACACACACACACACACACACACACACACACACACACACACACACTCACACACACACACACACACACACACACACACACACACACACACACACCTGCCCATCTCATAAGGCTAAAGCAGGGGTGTGTTTGGGTTCAGCTGATGACGTCTGTGGAACCTAATGGTCCGTCATGACCAGGTATATAGTTCCCATGGTGATAGTACCAGGTATAGATCCCATGGTGATAGTACCAGTTATAGTTCCCATGGTGATAGTACCAGGTATAGTTCCCATGGTGATAGTACCAGGTATAGTTCCCATGGTGATAGTACCAGGTATAGTTCCCATGGTGATAGTACCAGTTATAGTTCCCATGGTGATAGTACCAGGTATAGTTACCATGGTGATAGTACCAGGTATAGTTCCCATGGTGATAGTACCAGGTATAGTTCCCATGGTGATAGTACCAGGTATAGTTCCCATGGTGATAGTACCAGGTATAGTTACCATGGTGATAGTACCAGGTATAGTTCCCATGGTGATAGTACCAGGTATAGTTACCATGGGGATAGTACCAGGTATAGTTCCCATGGTGATAGTACCAGGTATAGTTACCATGGTGATAGTACCAGGTATAGTTACCATGGTGATAAAAAAAATAAACACTTTCTAGATAGGTGCTATATTGATTCTTACTTCATGCCTTTACCAACCCCGCTCCCTCCCCCCTCTCTCTCCCCCCCCCCCCCCCTCCCCCCTCCTCGCACCTCCCTTCCCCTCCTCTTTTCTCTATTTCTCTCCCTCCTCCTCTTCTTCTCGACTCCGGGGTCCCGGAGCTTCTAATTCCGCCTTATCAGTGGAGTAATTTAGCCGGCACAGCTTGGGTTTCTGTCGCACGGCGAGCGCCTCTTTTGTCTCACACAGCCTGTAGCCCAGATAAACTCTCAGACGGAACAAAGTCCCTTTGACCTTTTACAAACTCCCAAATCTCACTTGTTCCCCCCCCCCCCGCTCCTCCTCTCCAAACTCATTTCAGGGCCGGGGGGGGGGGGGGGGGGGGGGGGCTGGGGGGGCCTCAGCCCTGGTGGCACAGTGGAGGGCCTGGGTGGAGAGAGGAGGAGGAGGGTTAGGAGGGTCTGGAGGAGGTGTGTGGGTGTGCGTGCGTGCCTGTGTGTGTGTCTGTGTGCGCGTGTGCGTGCGTGCATGCCTGTGTGTGTGTGTGTCTGTGTGTGTGTGTGGGGGGGGTCATTCAGAGAGGCTTGAGCGAGCGTGAGAGGGACAGGGGAGAAGGATTAAGATGCCTGACTGGCCTTGTCTGTATTTCCAGTGGCACTCAAGGGAGCCCCCCCCCCCCCCACAAAAAAAGGGCTTTACAAGCAAAGCATTCAACTATGGGACTCTTTCTTTCTTTTTCCTTTTTTTTTTTTTTTTTTTTACCGGGGGCCGAGTATGTGTGAGAAGTGGAATCCTCCTCTAAGAATACCTTGTCTTAACGTCCATAATGAGGTCGTTTATTAAGGGGGATCTGTTTCAGGAAATGGGTTGACGACGATTCCTCTATTTTTGGGGGGGCCGGGAGATATTCGCTCGTCCTGGGGCGTGCGATTCCATTGGAATTGCTCTCCTACGGCTTTGCGACCGTGTGTGTGTGTGTGTGTGTGTGTGTTTGTGTGTGAGTGTTTGTGTGTGTGCGTGTGTGTGTGTGTGTGTGCGTGAAGATTGCGGTTGATTACCTGTCCCAAAGAAGGTCTTCAACAAAAGGCACCGTTTCAAGTTTTCCCTTTGTTGTTTATCATGTCCTTCAACCCTCCTCCTCCGCTGGCACAGAGCCTGAGAGGAGCCTGCCTGGGCGCTGGCTCTGACACACACAGGGACGTTGAAGAGGAACGGTTGGAGTGGAGTGGCCAGGGGGAGCGCTTGAGGAGGGGGGCTGGGGTGGAGTGGGGTGGGGAGGAGAGGAGAGGAGAGGGGGCCGGCTAAAGAACACATTAAAAAGTCCCCCCCACCCTCCTCCTCCTCCTCCTCCTCCTTGTCCATCCACCATTTTGAACCACTGCCTCATCCTTCAGAGACACAACACTTGACGAAGCACTCAAAGATCGTAAATCCTCCCGATCCTGTCTGTCTGTCTGTCTGTCTGTCAGGGGACCTCATCAAAAAGCTCCCCAAAAGAGGAGGACTGATGGGATGGGAAAAGGGGGTTCTCGGGGGGGGGGGGGGGGGGGTATGCAGGACTAGTGGCTGAATGAGGGGTGAGTGGGAAAGGGGGTGGGGGTTGAGGTGAGGTGAGCTGGATAAGGGAGGTTGAAGTGGGCCCCTCCCTCCTCCGTCCCCCTCCGTCCCCCCCAGGCCCCCAGCCTCCCTCCCTCCAGCCCCAGCCTTCCTCCCTCCAGCCCCAGCTTTCCTCCCTCCCTCCAGCCCCAGCCTCCCTCCAGCCCCAGCCCCAGCCTCCCTGCAGCCCCAGCCTCCCTCCAGCCCCAGCCTCCCTCCCTCCTCCAGCCCCAGCCTCCCTCCCTCCTCCAGCCCCAGCCCCAGCCCCAGCCTCGTTCCAGCTCCAGCCTCCCTCCCTCCAGCCCCAGCCCCTTGGTCAGGGTGGCCCGGGCCGGCCTGCCTGGGCGACAGGGGGTTCCCAGGGAGATGAGCGCTGTGGAGAAGGCCCACGAAGGGGATTAACTTTTCACATGGCTGGGAGTCCACCGGCTGAAAAGACCTGACAACCCCAAAGGCTTTATTAAAAAAAAAAAAAAAAATCCAGAGAAGAGGAGAAGAAGAAGGGAGGAGGGGAGGGAGGGAGGCAGGGCCAGAAAGAGGAGGAGGGAATTCTTCACATGATGGCCCTGAGAGAGGATTTTGGATATAAGGTGTCTGTTCTTTTTTGTTTTTTTCACAAAGCCCCTCTTCGTTGAGAATGACCAAATTGTTCCCCTCTCTCGCTGTCCTTGTGTTCCCTGTCAAGAGATATGGGTGGCAGGCCGCTGGTGCAGGATGTTGGCTTCTAACAGGGGAAAGTACCTGGGAGGTTGTCTGTGAGGAAATGACAGAGGGAAGGGGTATTTGTGACACTGTAATACTGTGTTTCACAGGCCATTTCCCCTCCAACTCATTTAACCCCCATCAATGCTGTAAGCCCCCCTTGAAATGCATCAATCACATGTCACTGTATGGTAATCTACACATGTCCTCTTGAAACCTATGTTTTGTTTGTCTTTAGCTCAATCGCGGAACATTTCCGAACGAACAAATCGAAAGTTATCGACATACATATCAACATTGACATTATTTCTTGAAGGAAGCTTTCACAGTCCTTCCCAAAAGATCTGGAGAACCCTCACCAGCTTAAGAGTCTCGTTTCCCAACAGCCTCCCGCCCAAACCGCATTTCTCCTCTCCGATGAATCGCCTCTCACAGGTTCGTCTGTGAGAAAGAGAGGGAAATCAAAACAAACGCTTTCAAGCGAGATTGGCTCGGCTTTCCCTCCGTAGCAGATCAGCAACTCGACCTCGCCCTCGCCCGTTTCACTGGCCACTTAATACACCCCCCCCCCCCCCCTGCCTCCCACCACGCCCCCCCCCCCCCCCCCCCCCCCCGCCTCACCCAGCGTCCTGCGGCCGGGGGGGCAGAGTGGGTGCTGGACAGTCAGGTCAGGAAAGGTAGCAGGGTGTTCCCTTTCAGCTCGCTCGCTTGCCTCACTTCCTCCTACATGGCTTTGTTACTTTCTTTTGGTCTTCGGTGACTTCCACCTTGATGGACACACACGCCCCTGTTGTTACAGTATGTGTCGTCGTCGTCGTCGTCGTCCCCCCCCCCCCACACACACACACCAACCTCCACCACCCCCAACCGCGTATAGATGATTAAGTCTTTATACTGTACATATGTCAGGTGGGATTGACATGTAATCGTCTGGTAGAGATTAGAGAGTGTGATCTAGCCCTATGCAGATTGGAGACACCAAGAAATATCTATATATGGACTCATATAGGACCTGATATTTTATTTGCGTTTGTGATTTTAGATCATACACCAAATATCTATATAACCATAAGTGAGGGACCTCATGAATCTCATTCATCTGATATTTACCTAATATTACAGTCTCATATATCTGATATTAACTCAACAGTTCGTGTTGTTCTCGTGTCTCATTCGGAGGTCTGGATCTAATTTCTATTAGCCGAGTCTGGAGCGGATTCATGTTAATCATTTTGATTGGCTCTGAGAAGAAGTGATGTTTCAACCCCCTCTCTCCTTTACCATTAGTCTTGAAAAGAACACATTAGTCATCGCAAGCCAATCAACTTAGCTAACATTGCTAGAAAGCTATATTTTGGAAAATTGTCGTTGCTGAAGTGGTTTGTTTTTGGTTTCTTTGTTTTTTGGTTTCAATTATTATTTAACTACCCATGTGGGGATCAGTGTGAAAATGATTGGCTGTTCTGTTCCAAACTGCCTATTGACTGGCTGCATATACACTCACCGAATATATACAGTATATACACATATACACTCACCGAATATATATATATACACATATACGGTACACTCACCGAATATATATATATACACATATACACTCACCGAACAGTTTATTAGAAACACTTGTACACCTTCTCATTCATTCAGGTGGTGTAAGGGTGTGGGGAATGTTTTCTTGGCACACTTTGGGCCCGTTAATACAATCAATCATCGCTTGAATGCCCCAGCCTATTTGAGTATTGTTGCTGACCATGTGCATCCCTTCATGGCCACACTGTACCTGTATATAATATAACTGTATATATATATATATATATATATATATATATATATTATATATATATATAGCCACTGTCTAAATCCTGTCTAAATCCAATCAGTCTGTCTTTGTTCTAAGAGCTCTTCTTATGCTCCACATGACACAATTATTCACTGAGTCCGTCACAGGTAAGAGCATGTCAGCTCCACACCCTGCTGGCAGCATCAAGGCGGGGGCCTGCAGTCATCTCACTAGTAGCTCAAGTAGCTATATGACGTCCGCCTGCCCTATAGCTCTGATGCCATTAGCATCAGCAGACTCTGCAGTGCTGCTTCAACACAGAGAGGATAGCACACACACACACACACACACACACACACACACACACACACACACACACATGTACACACACACGCACACGCACACACACACACACATACACACAGATACACACACACACCCAACCAGGCCTGATGTGGCCTTTATTCCAAAGCCTGCCCCTCCCACCGAGCT
>NC_137676.1:31929632-31947132 GCF_963989245.1 Nansenia antarctica
CTGTCGTCGTGAGCAGAGTCAGACACTGCCCGCCACACACACACACACACACAGCCAGACAGAGAGAATGGCCTCATGAGTCTTCATGGGTGGTACGGGCTGTGATACGCTGTGACTTTAAACATGTGACACCTCTCCCAATTACCGCCCGGCGTTGGGCACCGGCCACGCACATCTGAGCCTGCTCACTGACTGTGACACGCACACACACACACACACATGCACACACACACACACACCACACACACACACACGCACACACACACACACGCACGCACACACACACACACACACACACACACACACACACACACACACACACACACTCACACACGCACGCACGCACACACACACACACACACAGACACTCTCACGCACACACCACACACACTCTTTTACTCTCTTTCTCTCACTCTCTTTAAGGTTCACTGACACACACACACACACACACCTCTTTCACAGAATGTGTGCCTAGCAGCGCTCGTTAGTGGGCAGGTTGTCTTCCTCCAAAACTCTCAGGGAAGCAGTGGCCGTTTGGAATGTTCATTTGGTAATTTGTTGTTTTTCATATAAAGACAAGAGAGGGGAGATGGAGGAGGAGAGAGGGGAGGAAAAGTGGAGTGGCTGTGTGTGTGTGTGTGTGGGGGGGGGGGTTGCAGTGGGGGGGGGGGGGGGGGGGGGGGAGGGGGGGAGGGTTGGAGAGTTTGGCGCAGGGTGACAAGGTCTGGCTCAGTGATGCAGATGACTCCCGACCAAGTTATTTTTCTCAGAGAAATCAGCAAAAATACCATGACGGTCGGGGAGCAAGAAGGCCCCCGATGCCCATAGAAGGCATTAAGATGTCTCTGATCCATAGCCACCTCCTCCTCCTCCTCCTCCTCCTCTCTTCTCTCCGCTTCTCTCTTCCTCCTCCGCCTTTCCCCTTGTCTCTCACTCTCTCCCCTCGGTCTGGGACGGTGGCCAAGTGCCACCAAGGACACCAGGCTAATAAATCATCCTCATTTCAAACATCTGCCTCCGACCCAAAAGGCTGCCCCCTCGGTGAAGATGGGCCCTCCGCTTTATTCCTTTCCAAGCGCCCCCCCGCCCTCACTCCCTCTCCCTCCCACCGCTGCCAACCACCCCCCCTCTCCTCCTCCCGCCCTCCCTCCCTCCCCCTCAGACTGACAAAAACGTCTATTGTCCGGTGCCCAAGTGAAGAAGAGACCCTCTTTTTCTTCTTCCTGACAAAAGCCGTCTGAAGCCAAGATGGGGGCTGCCAGCGGAGATGCCTGGGCCTCGGCAGGGTGCCCCCACTCTCCCCCCCCCCCCCCCCCACCGTCTTCTCCTCCTCCCCCCACCCCCCTCCCTTTTCTGCTTTTAATACTCTGCTCCTGTGGGGGTCACTCGTTCCAGGCGCCCCCCCTCCTCCTTTCATAGCGCCCCACTCAGCCTCGGCATAAACGACATCAAGTGACAGGGGGAGAAAAAAAGGGCAGATTTGGCAGACAGAGATATTAGACATGGCTGTCACTTGCCATTCTCGCCTACTTTTGTCCTCAGTGTAGTGGAAATAGATAAATAACAGCCATAGGCTGAAAGCTGGGATCAGAAGCTTGTCCGCATTATTCATATTGAAAGTGAAGCTTTCAAAGAGAGGCAAAAACCTGCTGCTGCCAATTAAGCCCCCCCACACACACACACCCCCCCCCCCCCCCCCCCCCCCCCCCCCCCACACACACACACACACACACACACCCAAAAAAATCTCAATTCAGAGTGTTTAGATGTTGCAGGGCTTAAAAAAGTAAAAACTAAGCTATTCATTTGCTTCTTCTGTGTTGTAAAAGACAGGCATGGGTGTTTGGCTTGGTGGGTGTCGTAGAGAGAGGAGGGGTGATAGAGAGAGGAAGGGTGGTAGAGAGAGGAAGGGTGGTAGAGAGAGGAAGGGTGGTAGAGAGAGGAGGGGTGGTAGAGAGAGGAGGGGTCGTAGAGAGAGGAGGGGTGATAGAGAGAGGAGGGGTGGTAGAGAGAGGAAGGGTGATAGAGTGAGGAGGGGTGGTAGAGAGAGGAGGGGTGGTAGAGAGAGGAGGGGTGGTAGAGAGAGGAAGGGTGATAGAGAGAGGAAGGGTGATAGAGAGAGGAGGGGTGGTAGAGAGAGGAGGGGTGGTAGAGAGAGGAGGGGTGGTAGAGAGAGGAGGGGTGGTAGAGAGAGGAGGGGTGGTAGAGAGAGGAGGGGTGATAGAGAGAGGAGGGGTGATAGAGAGAGGAGGGGTGGTAGAGAGAGGAGGGGTGGTAGAGAGAGGAGGGGTGGTAGAGAGAGGAGGGGTGGTAGAGAGAGGAGGGGTGGTAGAGGAGAGGAGGGGTGATAGAGAGAGGAGTTGGAGAAGGTGTCTTTGTGGGGGGGGGGGGGGGGGGGGGGACACTTGGGTGGGGGGGGGGACACTTGGAGTCCAGTGGTGAACGTGTCCCGACTGTGTCCTGAATCTGCATCTTGAAATGTACAACAGCCGAGTGAAATGAAGGAAATACCAAAACACAGGGTCAGATACAATCATGTCATGGTGATGAACCCTCTCCCACCACTGACATGAACTTGTTTTCTTGTTTTTTGCAGAGAAGTGTGAGGGTGTTTGGATGGGTCGGCTATTGAGAACAGTTTGCGTTTTAGTGAGTGTGAATGTAGCGTAGGACGGCATGTTCCCCACCTGGTCTAACAGCGTCTCCCTGGTCTACTTCTGTCCTGCCAGAGGTTCCACTCTGCTTTCATTTAGAGTCTGATATCGTCAATGGTACAGATTCGATTTGATTCGATTCGATTCAACTTTATTGTCATTGCAGAGTACAAGTAGCAGACAACGAAATACAGTTTAGCATCTAACCAGAAGTGCAAATAGTGATATAAAACATGATAGTGATAAGTGATAGTACAGTATGGCAAGTATGGTAGTTTACTGGAGGTATATACAGGAGAGGATAGTAGTAAGCTATGTACAGTTAAGGTAGTCATGTGCAGTTAAGATAGCTATGTCCAGTTAAGGTAGCTATGTCCAGTTAAGGTAGCTATGTCCAGTTAAGGTAGCTATGTACAGTTAAGATAGCTATGTCCAGTTAAGGTAGCTATTTACAGTTAAGGTAGCTATGTACAGTTAAGATAGCTATATCCAGTTAAGGTAGCTATGTACAGTTAAGGTAGCTATGTCCAGTTAAGGTAGCTATGTCCAGTTAAGGTAGCTATGTACAGTTAAGATAGCTATGTCCAGTTAAGGTAGCTATGTACAGTTAAGGTAGCTATGTCCAGTTAAGGTAGCTATGTACAGTTAAGGTAGCTATGTCCAGTTAAGGTAGCTATCTACAGTTAAGGTAGGTATGTACAGTTAAGGTAGCTATGTACAGTTAAGATAGCTATGTACAGTTAAGATAGCTATGTCTAGTTAAGGTAGCTATGTACAGTTAAGATAGATATGTCCAGTTAAGGTAGCTATGTACAGTTAAGGTAGCTATGTACAGTTAAGATAGCTATGTCCAGTTAAGGTAGCTATGTCTAGTTAAGGTAGCTATGTACAGTTAAGATAGCTATGTCCAGTCAAGGTAGCTATGTACAGTTAAGGTAGCTATGTACAGTTAAGATAGCTATGTCCAGTTAAGGTCGCTATGTACAGTTAAGGTAGCTATGTACAGTTAAGGTAGCTGTACAAAATGTAAAAAAATTGGATGAAAACTATATTTGATTTCAATAGATATTGATCAGGAAAATGAAATAATAATAACATATTTGGAAATGTATACTGTATGTTTTTAATAGTTATTTTTGGGATTGAAGTTGAATGAACAACACTGGGGACATCCCAAATCCCATGCAAAAAAACAATTTACATCTTTAACCAAAGCTTTTAAAATGTAGAAAACAACAACTTAGAAGCCCATATCATTGTATTCATAATAAATTACAATTGATTATACATGAAAAACCTAATGGAATTAGTATTTGGCCAAATTTAGACAAAATACAACATGATTTGTACTGGGGACGGAAAAGGCACCGTATAAAAAAAATGAGCCAGGTACAGTAGGCTATGGCAAGTATGGTAGTTACTGGAGGTATATACAGGAGAGGATAGTAGTAAGCTATGTACAGTTAAGGTAGCTATGTCCAGTTAAGGTAGCTATGTCCAGTTAAGGTAGCTATGTGCAGTTAAGATAGCTATGTCCAGTTAAGGTAGCTATTGTCAGTTAAGGTAGCTATGTTCAGTTAAGATAGCTATGTCCAGTTAAGGTAGCTATGTACAGTTAAGGTAGCTATGCACAGTTAAGATAGCTATGTCCAGTTAAGGTAGCTATGTACAGTTAAGGTAGCTATGTACAGTTAAGATAGCTATGTCCAGTTAAGGTAGCTATGTCTAGTTAAGGTAGCTATGTACAGTTAAGATAGCTATGTCCAGTTAAGGTAGCTATGTCCAGTTAAGATAGCTATGTATGTAATAGGGGATGTGCAACGGTAGTATTGTAAATAGCAGTAATGCTAAAGTGGGTACAGTGGGAACAGCCTGACCAGGACACATGGATGTTTTATGACAGTGAGGCGAGGCAATCACTCATGTTCTTCCAGAGCCCCGCCACTCCATCCTCAGCTCAATCAAGCCAGACCGTACCTGAGCAGATTGCATTGATTTAACATAAACCCAATACTCAGGGGATGTTAACACACAGCATGCTTGCTTCTCTCTGCTTGTAACCCCCCCCCCCGCCCACCCACGCCCCCCTTCCCTTGTTTAATTGAACTCCATCCCTACCTTCTCCCTCCTTACGGCCATTTTGGTCGTTGGCGGCGACGGCGACGGCGACGGCGGGGGGGGGGGGGGTAAGGCTACATCTATGCAAATGTTTTCATTTGCACAAACCTGCTCAAGCAAGCAGGGAATAATGCACTGCGTTTACCGACAAGGCGGGCCGTGATGAATTAGTCAATTAGCGTCGGTGCCATTTGCGGGTTTCATATTTTACTCTGAATGATGTTAATGTGAGCATGTAATTAATGTTTTTTGGGGCCGCTTATTATGCATAGTGATGGATTTTGCCCTCCTTTGCCCACTCGTCTTCTGGCGTGTTGTTACGGCGACCGTAGGGGGACAGTCACCTAGGGGGGGGGAGCCTGTCAGGAGTCAGAAGCCTACGGTCAACAGTTCATCTTCCTGTAGCCGTCAAAATCTTAAAAGAGAAAAACAGAAACAGATATCGCCGTCAAAGTCCCCTGTCCCTATGCCGATCCACGCATTCACTGCGGACGGCATTCCGTCAGTTCACAGCTCACCCCACAGTTCACCCCCCCCCCCCCCCCCACTCCCCGCCAAACATTTTCATTTCCAATTAGCCCCGGAGAAGAATCGCTAATTTGCCGCGGCCTGTCCAGGGGCTTGATGTCTCAATCTGCAGAGTGTCAGCACAGTGAAAGGACGCCTCACACACGCAAATACACACACACACACACACACACACACACACACACGCATGCACGCACACACACACCCATCAGAGAGAGAGAGAGGGGGCAAGAGGAAAGGAGGGGAGAGCGAAGAACAGAGTGGATTAGCGACACAGAGAGAGAGAGAGAGAGAGAGAGAGAGAGAGAGAGAGAGAGAGAGAGAGAGAGAGAGAAAGAAAGCAAAGAAGAAGGGACAGAAAGGGAAAGACACAAGGGAGGAGAGGAGCGTGTTTGAGAAGCATAGAGCTGGGCCACAGCAGGCGAGCAGACAGGCAGAGCTTCTGAAGAGGAAGAAGAGGGGTCAGTGTGCGGCAGCAGCAGCAGCAGCAGTACCAGACCCGGCCAGGCCCGGCCCGCCAGCCCCTCACACAGCCACACATTGTCCACCCTGCCAGCGCCCAGCAGCCCTCCGCTCCTCTGGGGGCTCACTGAGCCCCACACATTATAGATACTTGTTAGCCTTGGCTGAGTGTCTGTATACAGGAGGGAGCGCTCACAGGAAAGGAGAGAGAGAAGAAGGGATAGAGGGAAGAGGAAGGAGGGAAGGAGGCCGCGGTGGAAACCAGCGCGAACATGGACGCCATTGTACCAAGCTCCGAAAACACGAGGGGGGTTACGTGAAAGGTTAGCGTGAACGAAAGATGCAGTGACCCCCACCCCCCCTCCCCTACTCTCCCTCCCCTACTCTCCCCCCCCCCCCAAAAAAAATGCACTAAAGACAAAAATACTAAATACAAATAATAACATTCAAAGACAGTCAACGATTCTCTCATGAAAACATGCCAGAAGAGATAGGGCGTGATTCTTCGACAGACAAGATGCAAGTGGGAATAATTTGTCTTGAGTAAATGTGGCTGAGGCTCCCCTCCGTCGGTCCGTGGGAAACCCTGTGCACATGCCCTGTCGGCCTGTAATGGACACTCTGGAGGGGATGGGCTGCCATGATTGCTCCCTTGGCCCTGATAAAGTGGGATTCCTGTCTGGCCCCAAAACCCAAACAACAACAGAGTGGCGCTGTTCTATGTCCCCTGTGCCCCAACCCCCCCAAAACACACACACACACACACACACACACACACACACACACACACACACACATCTCACTCCCGGGCTACTGTGAGTCAGTTATGACCCAATCTGTCCTTCTGTGTGTGTGTGTGTGTGTGTGTGTGTGTGTGTGTGTCTGGCCACTGTTATTAGTTGTCCCCCCCCTTCCCTGTGTGTCCATGTCCAGCCCCTCCACTCAGAGCCCATCAGCAGCCGTGGTTCTTATCTGGCCAGGCCGGCCCTGCGATAACACTGTTAACAACGCCAATGTGTGGCAGGAGCCGCCTGGAGGAGGAGGGGGGTGGGGGGGGTGGGGGTGTGATGAGTTAGAGAGGTCAAGAGGCTTTTGACATCTCACAACCCTGCACCTCCCACACCCTCTCTCTCTCTCTCTCAAGCCTTCACACATACCCTCTCTCTCCCTCTCGCTCCCTCTCTCTCTCTCTCTCTCTCTCTCAAGCCTTCACACATACCCTCTCTCTCCCTCTCGCTCCCTCTCTCTCTCTCTCTCTCTCAAGCCTCCACACATACCCTCTCTCTCCCTCTCGCTCCCTCTCTCTCTCTCTCTCTCTCTCTCAAGCCTCCACACATACTATCCCTCTCTCCCTCTCTCTCCCCTTCTCTGCCTCTCTCTGTCGCTCTCTCTGTTGCTGTCCAATATTAACACGGGGTAGTAGTAGTAGAAGAAGAAGAAAAAGAAGAAGAGGAGGAAAATAAAAAGTCCCCCAGTGGACAGCCCCTGCAGACTGAGCGGGCCTTCTCTCTTCTCTCTCTCGCCCCACGCCTTGGGGGAAAAGACTCTTGTTATTTTAGAAATCACACTGTTCAAGATTAATGTCGGCCAGAGGAGTGTGTCATCGTTGTTTAACGACCGGGCCGAGGTTTTGGAATAAAGCTCGCACTGTGCTCCCCTCTCTCCCTCTCTCCCTCTCTCTCTTTTTCTCTCTCGCGCGCGGCCACGACGGATGAGTTCTCTCTCACCACGCTTGACTCTCTGTCCAAGTCGTCGTCCCCCCCGTCCCCCCCCTTCCCTCCCTTCTCCTCTTCTCCCCTTCTCCCATCCTTCCCTCCTCCCAAGTTTCATCCGTTACCACAACCATGGGGGTTTCAGACACGGAAAACATGCCTGGTGAAGAGTTCTTTTTTTGGGGTGGGTGTTTTTCAAAAGGAAGTGATTCATTCCCACATTTGCATTTGGTAAAACGCGTTCTTGTGAAAAGTAAGGAAGCGTAAGCGTGGGTGTACGTTCTGGTAGATACAAAAACGAACTAAATAAAACAAGTCAGAGAGAGAGAGAGGCCTCTGCAAACATTTCTTCTTTTTTTTTTCGCACGCTGATTGCTCTACTTAGATGACTAATGGAAAGTTCCAGTTCAAGTCGGGAGCCTTTAACTCACCCACCCATAAAGACATCCATCATCAGCAGGGACAGGAGACAGACAGTTATAAACCAGAGTTCAGACCTGACAGCTGACAAGCCTTTTATCTTATAAGCACCGTCCTCATCCCTATCCCATATCGTTGCCACCCAGGAAAACAATAAGAACGATAACCGATAACCCATCACTGATAACCGGGGTCGGATACCACAACGAGACGATCTGAAGAGCGCCTCTCGCTCGGAGGAACGGGATTTTTAAAAAATATTCCTCTGAAACTTCTTCCTGATAAGGAGCGCTTGATAAGAGCAGGGGGACATCAATCTCTCCGCGCTGAGAGATAATGTCTCCTTCTCGCTGACAGGGGCTGTAAAGGGCCATGTTATCTACCCTGGCTAATAAAGTCATTTGTGATGAGCCCGAAGGTCAGCAACTCCCCCCCTCCCCCTCCGCTCTCTCCCCTTCTCTCTCTCTCCCCCTCCCTCTCTCTCTCTCTCTCTCTCCCACTCTCCCTCTCTCTCTCTCTCTCTCTCTGCGGCCTTGCTGATGGAACAGAAGCCAGCCGGGGCATCGGTTTTACCTGTGGCAAGACGCACAATGGTGGCAGAGGGATAGCAGTTTCGTTTCCCGGGGGTTAGGACATAGAGGGACCGCACAAGTTATTCTGCACCACTGTGGTATGGTTGCCTTCACAATGGCTTGAACCGTTGTTTTCAGTCGGGACAGAGAAAAGGGAATTGTCATCGTGTGTTTTAGTTTTTTTCTCTGATCAGTGATAACGGCAGTTACAGTCGCTTGGAAGGAGTTGTGTCATCACCCCCCAGGCCGTATCACAACCTCAGACTGACCCAGAGGACAGACTCCCTGTCATGACCCCCCCCTGTCAGCTCATCTACTGTACTGTACCCTCCCTCTGTTGGAAGGGAGTGTGACTAGTTGCGCTAGTCTCCTACCTTCCTAATATCTTCTTCAACGAGGCGTCCAACCAAACCCCCCTCAAGGCCAGCCATGAAGACAAGCAGCCAGAGAGAAAAGGGAGGGGAGCGCCCGGATGTTGCTATCTGTCATTGGTGTAGCTATCTGTCGTGTCGACAAGAGGCCCCCCTATCCCCTCTAACCCCCCCCCCCCCCTCACACCCACACACACACACACACGTCGGCCTCGGTGACCATAAGGTCCCTCCCTCCCTCTCTCTCTCTCCGCTGATCTCCAGGGCTCGTTGTGTCAACAGGACAGCGGTGAATCATGGGAATGCAATGTCCCGGGACGTGCACCCCCCTCCCCCCCCAATCAATTTCATTAGCCGCATCAATCACGGCATGGTGACGTTTATTGTGGAGGTGATGGGTTGATCCGGTGGACTTGGAGACAGCTCCGGCTGGTGATAAATGCTGCTATCTCTGGAGAGCTAGGATAAATAGAGTGTGGTGGAGAGAGAGAGAGAGAGAGAGAGAGAGAGAGAGAGAGAGAGAGAGAGAGAGAGGGGGGGGGGGGCGGAGGGAGGGAGAGGGTGGAAGCATAGACATAGGGGATGATAAAGTGGATTCGTTGTTATCCTATGGCACCGGGTGTCATATAGATCACCAGCCACCATATGTCATCTGGGGAGAATGTCGTCAACGAGCACGAGAATTAGAGGGGGACTACATTCGTCTTCGCGATGGGCTCGGAGGCGTGGTGTTAAGCGTCACGCGGGGGTCGTCTTAGACGCGGTGTGGACGGCGATTGGGAAGGTCGGTGAGGTTCTCTCCCGTGTCGCGGGTTTAGAGGCGTGTCAATAACAGTCTTTATGCTCGTCCCGTGATGAACTCTACTCTGTACGATCTCTGTACGACCTCTGTACGATATCTGTACGATCTCTGTACGATCTCTGGTCTGACTCTGGGTTTATTCTTGTCTGATGTCCTGACAGTATCAGACAACTAACCACTTCAGATTCGGCATGCAAGTTTGCCTTTTTTTTTACCTTGCGGTTCAACTCCAGTTTGCAACGGCAACAACAACATTATTTCCCTGAAAAAGTCTCTCCAGTGGTCTGGCCTAGAATGGCCTTTGTTCCTCAGCAGCCACCGTAGTGGCGTAAACTCTCTCTCGTCTGTATCGCTAGACAGTATCGGTTGGCAGTAGCGGCTGACTTCACTCCTTGAGTTGTTTTACTGTTCCAAGACATGAATAATCTGATTGGACTCCCCTCAAATGGGGAGAGTAAACAGTTTTTCCAGCTCCAGACCATTTGCTGCACACAAGCACTTTTTTGTCTTTTATCTCCAAATCACACTCGAAAACTCCACTTGTAATAATTGCCATTATGACTATTATGCTGTTATTATTGTTGGTATTTTTGTCATTCATGAACTTTGAATTCGCTTCAATTATCATCAGCGCTAATTATCCGTTTCGCTTGTAATCATAGGAAGTGCAGGAATTTGAGTTTGATTGCGAAAAAAGAGCAAATATTGTTTTAAACTCTGAAATGATACAGAAAGCTGACGGAGGCAGGATGGAGAACACGTGGGTTTTCTGATCGGCGGACGACTGAACTAAATCAGAGACATACCTGGCGCGCTAGTGTCTGTTTGAAATGGCACATTGAGGGCTCCTCTGATACCACACACACACACACACACACACACACACACACACACATACACAGAGGAGAGGGCTGGGGAGGGGGGACTCCTTCCTGTTGTTGGTTAGCCTGGCTCATGTCTGGTGAGTTGTAACAAGGCCGTCCCTCTCCCTCTGTCATGGGCCTGACAGCTGCAGGACTCTCTCTGTCATCACCACACAGAGGGACTGACCAGAGGGAGAACGTCATCACACACACACACTCACACACACACACACACATGGACACACTCACACACATGGACACACTCACACACATGGACACACATGAACACGCATGGACACACACACACACACACACAGCATTCCCCAATCCCTCTGAGAACTGGAAGAAGCTAAACAGAACACACACTGACCTGACACACGCAACAGAATATTCTAGAACTATTTAGGAAAGATAGTGGGAAGATGCTTTATCCTGTGGGGATCCACACATCCACATCCATGACCTGGCAGTGTTCAAGTATTTATAGGATGTTCATGAATGACACTGTTAGGGTGTGTGGCCCTTAGAGAAGGAGAGAGAGAGACAGAGAGAGAGACAGAGACAGAGAGAGAGAGACAGAGACAGAGACAAAGACAGAGACAGAGACAGAGACAGAGACAGAGATAGACACGGAGACAGAGACAGAGACAGACAGAGAGAGACAGAGACAGAGACAGAGACAGAGACAGACAGAGAGAGACAGAGAGAGACAGAGAGAGACAGAGACAGAGAGAGAGAGAGACAGAGACAGAGACAAAGACAGAGACAGAGACAGAGACAGAGATAGAGACAGAGACAGAGAGAGAGACAGACAGAGATAGAGACAGAGACAGAGACAGAGAGACAGAGACAGAGACAGACAGAGAGAGACAGAGAGAGACAGAGACAGAGACAGAGACAGACAGACAGAGACAGAGACAGAGACAGAGACAGAGACAGAGACAGAGATAGACACGGAGACAGAGACAGAGACAGACAGAGAGAGACAGAGACAGAGACAGAGACAGAGACAGACAGAGAGAGACAGAGAGAGACAGAGAGAGACAGAGACAGAGAGAGAGAGAGACAGAGACAGAGACAAAGACAGAGACAGAGACAGAGACAGAGATAGAGACAGAGACAGAGAGAGAGACAGACAGAGATAGAGACAGAGACAGAGACAGAGAGACAGAGACAGAGACAGACAGAGAGAGACAGAGAGAGACAGAGACAGAGACAGAGACAGACAGACAGAGACAGAGACAGAGACAGAGACAGAGACAGACAGAGAGAGACAGAGACAGAGACAGAGACAGAGACAGACAGAGACAGAGACAGAGACAGAGAGACAGAGACAGAGACAGACAAAGACAGAGAGACAGAGACAGAGACAGAGAGAGAGAGGGGGTGGGGGGAGAGAGAGTTCTCCTCCTCTTCTGAAGAGAGACAGGCGTCCCAGCCCTAAACAAAGGCAGTTCTATGAGATGACTAGCTTGTTTGCTCTGGGCCACAGCGCCACAGACACGCGACACCATTCACTTTCTTCGCAAATTGATGAGACAACTTTTGAGTTCCTTCACTGGCACACACCCTCCCACCCCCCCCTGTACACATACTGCAGTGGTTCAGGACAAAAAGCCCTTTGACAGAGAGTGGGGTGGGGAGCCATCTTTACTGAGGGTACAGGGACAGAGTTACAGTACACCCAGGTCCATGGTAGCGTGTTGCAGAAATGCAGCATCTTTACTGCCCTTCCTTGAACAAGTCGGGGAATTCAGTTCCAATTCCAATGGCTTGAAGATTCTTGAATGTCCTTGAATTCATGATGGGCACTCTCCCAACGTCAGGGGTACGTTTCAATGTTTAAGTCAGTCCCTCTCCCTCTCTCTCTCTTTCTCTCTCTTACTCTCTATCTATCGCTCTCTCTCTTTCTGTCCTCTCTTTCATTCTGTCTCACCCAAGCCTTCTTCTTTTACTTGAGTGAGTCCACATGCAACAGAATCTCCCCCCCCTCCTCCCCCTCCTTCTCCCCCCTCCTCCTCCTCCTCCCCCCTCCTCCTCCTCCCCCCCTCCTCCTCCTTCTCCTCCTCCTCCTCCTCCCCCCCTCCTTCTCCTCCCCCCCTCCTCCTCCTCCTCCTCCTCCTCCTCCTCCCCGCCTCCTCCTCCTCCTCCCCTAACCCCATCATCACGTCAGACCCCCGACTCCATTCAGACAGGAAACCCACGGCCGAGGTATTTATTTATCTGGCGGAGAAATCTCATCAGCAAGTCGCTCGAACGTACTCTCTCCTCCCCGACTCGGAGGCATCGTCTTGGGGGACTGACCCCGGCGTCAACCCCTGGAAGCTCTGGAAGAAAGCCCTCGTTTGTGCGCCGCGTTTTCCCCCCGACCAGCGTACACACACGCACTTAGCCTCCCAACTCACAGGAGACCCTTTTTCACTTTCATGTTTGGGCTTGGGCCCTGCCTGTCCCACAAGTCTAACACACACACACACACACACACCAACATACACACACACACACACACACACACACACACACATACACACACCACCTCCACTTCTTCTTCTTCTTCTTCTTCTTCTTCTTCGTCTTCTTCTTCGTCTTCTTCTTCTTCTTCTTCTGCTGCTGCTGCTGCCTCACACTGACTCCTCTTCAGAAGCTCTCCCCCTGTCTGCCTACCTGCCGTTGACTATTTAGATCGTTCTCAAATACTCTCTCTCTCTCTCTCTCTCTCTCTCTCTCAATCACTCTTTCTCTCTCTCTCTCTTCCTCACACTTCCCTCCCCTAGGTATCTGTATCATTCCTTTTTCCCTCTCTCGCTTCTCTTTCGATTTCTCTGTTTCCTCTTTCTCTTTCTCTCTTTTCACTCTCCCCTTCTTCCCTCCTTCCCTTGTACCATTTCTTGTTTTCTCTCTGTCTCTCTCTCTCTCTCTCTCTCTCTCTCTCTGTTTCTCTCTCTCTCGCTCTCACTGAAAGGAGTGTTGATGTGAGGGGAAAAAAGGGGGAATTATAGGAGACGCGAAATCCCTCTGTTTACGCTGAAATATGCAAACAGGGTAAATATCTGGCCGGGGTCTGATAAACGATACGTAATTTTCCTGACGGGGCATCCATCGTCACGTGACAATATCTCTGTGGCCCGCTCCCAAAAACAGCTATCTGACGCTGAGAGATCTCATCTATTAGGTTCTATGTTCTTCTCTGCTTACAGAAGGATTCCTGCTTTGAATTAGCGCAGGGCCTGTACTGTGTCGGTCCAGAGTCGCCCCGGGCTACACAGTTCTGCTTACAGTACATGAGTACCTTTCACTGAAGTAGAGATGGTCTCAGGGAATCTGACAGCCAACACCATGTCAAGTATGTTATGTTGGGGGTTTTTAATTGAGTATTTTTTTTTATTGACTTGCACACCTAAAAACAGAGAGAGTGAGACAGGAAGAGAAATGAGACTGGAATGAGAAGTGCCGGTGTATAGATCATGTAAATACCCGTATGTGTTCCAAAGTGAATTCAGATGAAAAAACAACAACAACGACAACCACAAAGGCAACAATGGGACCAGATAGGAAAGAAACGAAAATACACACAACCCCACGGAAACAAATACATCACTCATAAACAACCAACGGTTACTCATGGAAACACTCCTGGCCTTGACCTCCTCCTTCCCACCCCCAGACCACCTCCCCCCCTCCGTCCGACACAGCTACAGCTAACAGCTACAGAGATGGATAGCATCAAATATAGATCCTGACCCTTTCTCCAACCTACACATTGCTAGGTCAAGCTCTAAATCTCTCACCCCCCCTTCCCCCCTCATCCCCTTCCCTCCCTCCCTCCCCACTCCCCCCCCCCATGCGTGTTTTAAGAGGCTATACGTGATCATTAGAAAAGAGGGGGTGGGGGGGGTTATCGATAACCTTTCAGACCTTATCAAAATAAGGAGTAAAGCAAGCCCCAAGATGTGATATATCATCATGATGAAAGCCCTCCCAGGCCCTGGATGCTGCATATGCAATCCTCTCAGAGCCTGAAGGAGAGTTATTTATTGGGGCTGGGGCGGCAGGGCTGTCATAGCATCTGTTGGGAGAGAAGATCTATCGGCCCTCCCTTATTCACTTATGATTATTACTGATCATCTTCTCAAATGACTTATCAATAAAGTCAGAGGGGGGGGGAGCTAATTTATCTGTATCGCTCCGTCAATATGAAGTTCAGAGTCAACGACTTAAAAGGATAAGGGTCTCAGCCTCAGGTGATGGATTGCCTATATGAAAATATGACCCTTTTAATAAATTTGCAACAGCACTCGCTTCTCCCTCTCTCTCTCTCTCTCTCTCTCTCTCTCTCTCTCTCTCTCTCTCTCTCTCCCTCTCTCTCTCTCTCTCTCTCTCTCTCTCTCTCCTTCTTCTTTTTTATTTTTTTTCCGTAACGGCTCCTAGGCACATTGTCGATGTCACCCCCACCCGCACCCCCAAACCACCTCAAATAATGTACCTGTGTTTGCTGAGTAAGCGTAACCTTGGAATTCTTATGAGCCCCCCCCCTTTTTTTTGAGTGGAAACAATCCACTTTCGAGCGCTTTCGACATCGGAGCTTGTCGAGTGAAGACATGTGTTTGACACGTAATATGCAGGTTATTAATATTAGGGTTAGGTCCGGTGTCTGTTGTAGCAGTAGTGCAAACACGGACTCACGTACCTCTGCTCCGATGCCGTTCGTCAACTCTTAATCGTGGATATGAATCATACAGCCCATTGAAATGATGAGACAAGCTCATCCCGTCCTGGCTGAAAAGGCCCTGTGATATTTCACAACCAGCCACGTTTGCCCAGGTCTATGAATCATGGGAAGACTCTTAGAGGTACTGAAGGGGTCATTGCTTGTACTGTAAACACACCGTGTTGTATTTGACAAGTGGCCATGACCGAGGCCCACACACACAATAGCCCTGGTGTGTTTGCCTTTCCAGATCTGCTCTTTGTGTGTCCCGAGCCTCTATCTCTCCCCGACGGTTTCAGTTCCGCCACACATACACACACACACACACACACACACACACACCCACACACACACCCACCCACACACACACACAAACGCCACGCCCTCACACTCACACCATCCTGAGGGTTGAGTAACGTGTTAGCTTTAGGCTCCGCGAGAGATAAGTGTTGAGCCAATCTGATCTGCACTTTTTCAACCTTTTGTGTGGAGACAATGGCCACCTCTCTGCATTCCTCTACCATCCGTCTCTCTCTCCCACGACACGGCATATATGCTTTTCTCACATTCGGCTCGGGAGCGCGGGAGTCTCTCCCCCCCCCCAAAAAGAAAAGACGTTGATAAGAGCATAATGCGGAATCAAACAATGCTTAAGCTGGGAGCGATTATGTTGAATTATCCCCCCCTATCAATACCCAGCGGAGAGAGAGAGAGAGAGAGAGAGAGAGAGAGAGAGAGAGAGAGAGAGAGAGAGAGAGAGAGAGTGCTCACTATCGGCACTCCCTTGATGTTTGCCTTGGCGTAGGGCTCCAAGTCCTCCAGCTTATTAAAGTCATCATAAATATATTCTATCAGATAGCCCGCCTCACTTCCTGGTATTTAGCGTGGAGGATTTCATTTCCCTCCTTTCTCCCCCTTTCCCTCGCCCCCACACCCCCCCCCCCCCCTTTCTCCCTCCCTTCCCTGTCCCCCGAGCAGGCTCATTGTAGAAATATGTTTTAAGAAGTGATAGCACACAGCTCTTGTTTTGTGTTGGCTCTCCCGGCCGTATCTTTGAGGGAAGTCAAAAATAGCCTAACAGGACTGTTAGGCTGAACACTGCTGAATACTGCTGAACACTGCTGAACACACTCTGAGTCAGGACCGCTGGGGTTGGAACAAGACCCTGAGCACACTCAGTCTCCAAGACCAGAACATCTCTCTCTCACTCTCACTCACACACACCCACACATACGCACGCACACACACACACACACACACACACACACACACACACACACACGGGCGGCTGTGGCGCAGGAGGTAGAGCCGCCGTCTAATGATGGCAAGGTTGGCAGATCGGCGGTTCGAGCCCCGGCTGGTCACATGTCGAAGTGTCCTTGGGCAAGACACTGAACCCCAAAATTGCTCCCAATGAGCAGGCCGGCGCCTTGCATGGCAGCTTGCCGCCATTGGTGTGTGAATGTGTGTGTGAATGGGTGAATGAGAGGCCATTGTAAAGCGCTTTGGAATAAGGCGCTATATAAGTCAGTCCATTTACCATTTACACACGCATACACACACACACACACACACACATACTCACACACACACACACACACACGCACACCACACGCACACACACACTACGTCTGTTTATTATTCAACACAGCCCCACATTGAAAGACCGCTAATCTATACGTCAAAAGATCAATACTAGCCAAGGCATTGGCACAATTAAACCTTGTCAGGGCGCCAAAAAGCGTGGAGAAAGTTGCTCTCTAACTGCATAGCAAAACTTTCAATTTGTGGCTTTCTTGGTGTGGCTGCTGCAGCCAATGGGATGTCACTCAGCTCGGTTCAAAAAGGCCTTGAGGTTTGTTTCCTGGTGTTTCTTTTTGGAAACTTGCGGCTTCTGACATCCAGAACCATCCATTGGCTGTGTTGCTATTGCCTCATATTATCCAGACTCCAGAAAAATTGTTTTTGGCAACAAGCGCCAACATTTTCCTAACTGCAAAAACCCCCTCTGAAAGCAGACTTCAACCCCCCCCCCCCCCCTCCACACACATACAAACACCCATGTCCAACTTAGATCAGAAACCTTCACCAAACTCACTATAATCTGTTGCTTTCGCGAATAACCGGGAAATGGAATTAGGGGGGGTGGTTCCCTTTTAGGTGGTGGATCTCGATGTGTCCTATTACTACTCTAATCTCTATTACTACTCTAATCTCTATTACTACTCTAATCTATTACTACTCTAATCTCGGGCTCCGACACACGCCGTCAATACAAAGAGTACAGTAG
>NC_137676.1:31949632-31952132 GCF_963989245.1 Nansenia antarctica
TAATTGCTTCCACTTGCAGCTCTGGGGGGGAGTGGGGAGGAGGGGCTGGGGGGGGGTCCATTGGCAGCTTCATTTGGGGAAAAAAACTCTGATTTGGATAGTGCACATAGGGGCTTCCTGTTGCAATGGCTGGGCCCAACAGATAGAGGTTAGTGTGGTGCTGACCCGAGCCCTGCTGGAATCTCTCTGACAGACTCTCTGTTCACTTTTTAGCTTTCCAACATGGCTGCTTGGTTCTCTGAAGGTGAGCTGAACTGGATGTATCCGTAAGCGTGTGTGTGTGTACGTGTGTGCGTGCGTGTGTGTGTATGTGTGTGTGTGTGTGTGTGTGTGTCGGTGCGTGCGTGCTGCAATAAGACAACCACTCATTTTATTTAATGTCGACATCCTCTTTGAAAGCATCTCCCTGAACCACAACCTCCCGTCAGTAAAGGATAACTGAGTCTCACCCAGGTGTTCTTGGTTGGCATTGGCACAGCCTTGTGAAAGAGCCCTATACCAGTTAGCTACCGTTAGCATTTCTATACACATACTCAACTCTGGTCCTGAAGCCTCCTCGGCCTGCACATTTTTGTTTTAGCACCTCACTAACACACTTCATTCACCTGCTCCAGGGTCAGTGAGGTGGGTGAGTCAGGTCTACTAGTTTTAAGGGGTGTGGCATTTGTATTGTTTCATTGTCGTGCGTATGTGTTTTTCCCGGCCACACCTTCTCTTCAAGAAAGCATGTACCTGTTTGTGATACTCGAATAATAAGGAGCAAATATTGTGGTTGCCATGCCAACCGGCGACATGCGACATGCGCCGTCCTTAAACTGTGTTTTTTCCGTATTCCCTCCGCCCGGGATAGGGATGTAGAACAAGGATACACAGTCGGGAAGGTTTGTGCACACACACACGAGGTACACACTTTAAGACACTTTAAAAAACGTTTTTTTTGTCCATTGTACGGTTGTGGTGTTATGACCGTGTGAAAAAGCACTTTCAATGTGAATAAAGGTGAAACTAAGACCCACAGCGTGGACTCAAACAGGGAGGAGATATCCAGCAGCCCTGAGAGAGAGTCTTTACCTCAGACTCTCAGTAATGGCTCTTAAGCGAGGCTATCAGAACCGTCTCATAAAAGACTCCACTGTTGCAATCCAAATAATCCCCCCTCAGTTTCCACAGGAGATTCCAAATGAGATAACTACTCTAAATACAGACGTCTCCCTACCCCCCCCGCCCCCCCACCATCCCAAATCCTGCAGGAGGACATTCAAAGGAAACAGAAACTTTAATATGTCAAGTTCAATATGCTGGGATACAGAGTCTCTAGCAAACGGCCAACAACACTCAGTCTGTTAGAGCAGATGGAGGAGGATAAGGGGAGGGCCAAGAGAGATGGATGGATGGTGTGTGTGGGTGTGTGTGTGGGTGTGGCGGGTGTGTGTGTGTGTGTGTGTGTGTGTGTGTGTGTGACGGGGGCGGGTGTGTGTGTGTGTGTGTGTGTGTGTGACGGGGGCGGGTGTGTGTGTGTGTGTGTGTGTGTGTGTGTCTGTATGCGTGTGTGTGTGTGTGCGTGCGTGTCTTTAATATAGGCCTATAATCCCACTTTCTACTCAGAAGACGGGTCGTCTCCCCCTCCGTGATGATGCCCTGCCTCCTTATGAATAGGCCCACAGTGAGTCCCACAGAAAAGCACGGCTCACCATTATCACCATGACACCCCCCCCCCCCCCCCCCCCCCCACACAAAATAAAAACAGGCCCACATCTCATCATCATCCTTCACTTCCTCAGCCTGTGGCCCTCCCCCCCCCCCCCCAGACACTGGCCACATTCTCTCCACCAGAACCACTCTGTGTAAATATTGCTTGAAGGCCTAATTCCACATCTCTTTTCCTCCCCCTCCCCCATCCCCCCCCATCCCCCCCCCCCCCCACCCCCACCCACCCTCCTTGCCCGGGACCGACTGTCTCAGCTAAATTTCCTGCTACGCTGAAGCGGAGAATTAACAGTTCAATCTATCGGGGCATTCATTCATTCATTTCATCAGCTCTGGGGATGGGAGGGGTGGTGGTAGTGAAAGGTGGGGTGGGAGGGTGGGGGGGTTGGGGGGGGGATGGGGGGGGGGGTGGAGCAAGGGGACTTCTTATCCTACTATCCCACTATCGTATCCCTCTGGTCCTACCAAGGGGTCATGGGGGGGGGGGGGGGGGTGTGGTGTAGGGGCTGGTGTGTGTGTGTGTGTGTGTGGGGGGGGTGAGAAGGGGTCAAACAACGGAGCGTGACCTCTTCATCCGTCTCTGGGGTCGCGGTCGGGCGGTGTCACGATCGACGTGTCGTGTTTTTAAGAAGGAAATAACCGTTTATCACTGTTGTCTCGTCTCTGAGCTGTCCCTCTGAGCTGTCCCTCTGAGCTGTCCCTCTGACCTGTCCCTCTGAGCTGTCCCTCTGAGCTGTCCCTCTGACCTGTCCCTCTGAGCTGTCCCTCTGACCTGTCCCTCTGAGCTGTCCCT
>NC_137676.1:31957132-31961855 GCF_963989245.1 Nansenia antarctica
TGTTTCTGATCCTCTGCTCTGCTTATCACACCTGCTATTCAGGGGTGCGACTCACTCTCAGAAAAAGAGAGTGTGTTTTTGTGTGTGCATGTGTGTGTGTGTGTGTGTGTGTGTGTGTGTGTGTGTGTATGTGTGTGTGCGCTGCCATTCAGAGCCCCAGTCTTAGGGATGCTAGACACGCTTCAGTATCAAAGTGTGTGTTTGTGTGCATGTGTGTGTGTGTGTGTGTGTCTGTGTGGGTGTGCGCACACGCGTATAATCTCCCTCTTCAGACGAGAGCGCCGGTGTCTTTTGAAACATGTGTAAACACCCCGGGCCCAGATCACATGTCAGATACGAGCCCAGCAGATAGACACCCAGACATTCATTACAGAGGAAAATCAATGACCTGTAATTGCTTTTTTTTGTTCTTCTTCTTCTTCTTCTTCTTCTTCTTCTTCTTCTTCTTCTCTCCCATCCCCCCCCCCCCTCCTCCTCCTCCTCCCCCAAAACACCTATACCTCTTTCTCCCACCGCATCCTTTCAACTCTCAATAAACCGCGCGAGGATTAAGTCTGTTCGGGAATCCGCATAGGAATTCTTTAAAAAAAGGCAGGTGGAAAGATACAGCGGTGACCTGTCTGTTATAAATGTGATCTCTGTCTTTGTTGGTCCCGGGGGGGGGGGGGATGGCGCAAACAAGGCTGCGACAAAAGCAGGTGCTTTGATGCTTTAAGGGGGAAGGCGGAGATAAACAATGTCTTTGAGGTCATTTGACAGGTGACTGGAGAGAGATATATTACGCTCTTTTCTCTCTGCATTGTTTGCCGTTTCTGTATCAATAACGGTGTGTTATAAGAGGGTGTTTCTTTTGTCGTCGACAGAAGATGAAGGAGTGTGTGTGTGTGTGTTCTGTGTGTGTTTGTGTGTGTTTTGATTTGATTTGATGTGTGTGTGTGTGTTTAGGGGTGTGTTGGGATGAGGTTCGCTGTAGAGTCGATAGTTTTTTTGGCTCTGAGAGTGAGAGAGAGTGAGGGAGAGAGAGAAAGGTGTTGTTGGGGGTCATTGATGTGTGTGTGTGTGTGTGTGTGTGTGTGTGTGTGTGTGTGTCTGTACGTGCGTGTGTGGTACATTTCAAGCGTTGTTTTTTCTATCAAGCAGGGGAATTGAGTCTTTAAATGGCCTTAAATTTATGAAGGTTATTAGGTAGACAGAAAGCATTACAGGTCACAGAAGCGATTTGCCGCTCCGGGGCAAAACCCCTCCCCCTGCAACCCTCTGTTTAAAAAGAGCCGATGATTGATTGATAATTATGATAATTTGTTTGAAATGATTATCTGGATATTATAATCACTGCCACCCCAGCGCACCACAGGGGCAACTCATTTCCCATAATATGGGCCATCAGAAATGCCCCCTGGTTAGAGTGTGTGTGTGTGTGTGTGTGTGTGTGTGTGTGTGTGTGTGCGTATGTGTGTGTCTGTGCGTGCGTGTATCTGTGAGCATATCCATATGCGTGCGCAAATGTATGTGTGTGTGTGTGTGTGCGTGTGTGTGTGCGTGTGTGTGTGTGTGTGTGCGTGTGTGTGCATGCGTGTATCTGTGAGCGTATCCATATGCGTCCGCGAATGTGTGTGTGTGTGTGTGTGTGCGTGTGTGTGTCTGTGCATGCGTGTGTGTATCTGTGAGCATATCCATATGAGTGCGCGAATGTGTGTGTCGGTGTGTGTGTGTGTGTGTGTGTGGTGTGTGTGTGTGTGCGTGCGTGTGTGTATCTGTGAGCGTATCCATATGCGTGCGCGAATGTGTGTGTGTGTGTGTGTGTGTGTGTGTGTGTGTGTATGTGTGTGTGTGAGGAGCGGGGTCTCCCGGTCACCTCCCCAGGGGGCAGCGCAGGGCTGATGACTGATGACCCGACGGAGCTGAAATCAGAGCAGAGTAAACAGGGGGGGGGGGGAGGAGAGGAGAGGAGAGGAGAGGAGGAGGGGGCGAGAGGAGAGGAGGAGGGGAGAGGAGAGGAGGAGGGGAGAGGAGAGGAGAGGAGGAGAGGAGAGGTGAGGAGACGAGGGGAGAGAGGACAGGAGAGGCGGGGGGGCGGGGGGGGGGCTGTTAACTATCTGTAGCGGGGGCAATTATACGCCAGGCCGCAGAGGACCCCCCCCCCCCCACCACCAGGCCCTTGGGGCAACAGAGGGGCCCGCAAGAATGTGAGAAAGTCTCTTATAGCCTCTCTTCCCCCCCCCCCCCCCCCACACACACACACACACAGGCATATATATAGACCCCCATATGTGCGCACACATTCACACTCACACTCACACACACGCACACACACACACAAACACACACACACACACACACACACGCACACACACACACACACGCCCGGTATGTATGCCCAGTTTTTCTTTTTAAATGTTTCGTTGTTGTCTTTGTTCATCTTATCGACGGACATAGTTTGACACCACATAAAACCCTGTCCAGTTTGTTTACAACCATGTCAAACTGACCAGGTGATTAAAACCCCTATGGAGAAGTCCTGTGGTAGTAGCTACTACCTCCTCGGGAAACGGCCCTAGAACTAGCATACGATGCTAACCGCAATCTCATCGGTGCTAAAACACGCACGCCTTTTCCTACACCCTTCACCCCAGCACGCAGAGGACCAACACACCGTAACTCAACTCATCTCGCCCTCTCATGTCAGCGCACAACGGGGGGGTGGGGGATGGTGTAAAATAATATTGGTGCTTTTTTGGGGTCTTTTCACCCCAGTCCACTACGAGATGACTTCATGATAATATCATTTATTTTCTTACTCCGGAGCCGGGTTTCATTTGAATCTTGGATCTGACTGATGTGTTATTTCCTTTTTAGAGTTCTCCCGCTTTTCAAAATATACACACGCCAGAACCCATGTGCCAGACCCATGTCTGTTCTGACAGAACACACTCCACAGTAACAGGGGTCGCCGTGTGCATGAGCATGTACGAGAGGACAGGACGTCCACTTATCCAAACAGACCCACTACTAGAATGTTGGTCCTGTTGAGGGAACATCGGGTCCGGCTGGGAAAATGGAGAGTGGGTGGGTGGGGGGGGTGGGGGGGGTTAATGTTTCAGGACAGGAAGTATCTGAACGTGATGTCTGATATGTTTGGTACACACAAACTACTGATATGTTTGGTATATACACACTGGATAGTCCCAGCTGATATGTTTGGTATATACACACTGGATAGTCCCAGCAGATATGTTTGGTATTTCCACACTGGATAGTCCCAGCAGATATGTTTGGTATATATAGTACACTGGATAGTCCCAGCAGATATGTTTGGTATATACACACTGGATAGTCCCAGCAGATATGTTTGGTATACAGTACACTGGATAGTCCCAGCAGATATGTTTGGTATATACAGTACACTGGATAGTCCCAGCAGGTATGTTTGGACCCAGCAGAGTTGAGTTAGCATTGCTAGTGCCATGCTCAACAAAATGAGCCACACAGGCCCACATCATGAATAAAGTATCATAATACAGTTTTTTACAGTCACTAAGTCACAGTGTTCAATACTGAAACCACAGATTCACAACTCTTCATACCGTCAGCAGAGCAGAAACCCATGTGAACAAAACTGTGACTCTTTCTCTGTGATTTGTGCATTGCTTTCATACAGAATGCATTCAATGACTACGTTCTCCAAATGCCATAACACTTCTCTCATTCAAACTCCCCCACTTGCAAAATACTATGTATTTGCAACACACGTTTTCATTGCTAACATACTGTGTTCAAAACTCTGAAGAACACATTCAAAACTTAATTATTTGGTGCAATTTTGCAGTAATCATATTCCTATCATATATGACAGAAAGCTCGCAATAAACTGTTTTTTTGCACAGTGTTTGAGTGTGCAGATGCTGTTATTTTGCACTCTATTGATACTCTTCAGTTCCAGAACCTCAGCAAAGTCTGATAACGGATGAGCGGTGGTATTTTCACTATTTGCAGTAATAATATTGAAATGTCTAGAAAATATTACAGTAGCAGAATATATACAATGAAATGAAATAGACTAGATGCATTGCCTGGGAAGACATTAGATGTGACCAGATGCAGACCAGAAGGTGGACCACAATCCTCAGGAGTGAGACATTTTTGGTGTGATTGCTATTGTATTGTAGCCCTGGAATTTCTGTTTTTCTTTTTTATTTGAACTTTGCATCTTCCACTTTATTTTTCACTTTTCATTTTACACAAGTAAATGTAGTGTACTTTGAAGTAAATGTACCGTAACTTACTTTCTGCAAAGTTACTGAAAAAAAAGGATAAAACATAGAATATAAAAGATAGAAGCAAATTGTGGCGTTTCTGATTCATTCTTGTTGCCTAATACTTTACTGTCTATGATGACTATAAATCAAACCATTTTTATAATGAAATATTCATTCTTGTGAAAATCATTCAAACTATGTAATGCTCCCTGTTGTTAATGTTTTGTAAGTCAGAATATTATGAATGACAGTGTATGCTTCTGAGTGAACATTGTTGCCAGTGTATGGTTGAACGAGCTTCTTTTGAGACATGAATGAAGTCATTGGCCAACATGAGTGTTACTAATGCATTCTGTATGAAGAGTTGTGAAACTGTGGCTTCAGTATTGAACACTGTGACTTAGCGACCGTAAAAAACTGTAGGACTGAAGGACAATAATAATAATAATAATCATCAATCATTATCA
>NC_137676.1:31962055-31964555 GCF_963989245.1 Nansenia antarctica
GCCCTGTTGAGTCCTCAAGTTGTAGTTTTGACATGGCCAGAGTCCTGCAGCCCGGGAGATAGACAGCGCCTTTCATTCTGTTTGACCCTTATCTGCTCTGCGCAAATCACCAGCCTGATGTATCCCCTTTCAACAGCCAGGGATAGGTAGAAAGACAGAGAGGGAGAGAGAGGGAGGAGAGAGATAGGAGGGAGAGAGAGAGAGAGAGAGAGAGAGAGAGAGAAGAGAGAGAGAGAGAGAGAGAGAGAGAGAGAGAGAGAGAGAGAGAGAGAGGGGGTAAGGGAGAAAGGGAGGGAGCAGGAGCGGGGGGTAGGGGGGGGGGGGGTGGGGGGCGGGGGGTGAGGGAGAAGAGGAGGGGGTCAGGGGAAGAGGAGAGGAGAGGTAGGGGGGGTTGTGTTTTGTCTCAGGGATAAAGAAGGTGGGTTTCTGGCAGCAGCCAAGGCCACACTCAAGCTCAGAGGGACACAATGTCCCCTCTGTCCTCCGCAGAAAGAGCTCCTGACAGGAATCAGCTTTCAATTAGCTACCCTCCCCTCCTACACACACACACACACACACACACACACACACACACACACACACACACACACACATGCACACACACAAACACGCACCACACGTGCACATATACACACAGACACACACTCACGCGTGCACGCACACTCGAACACACACACACACACACACACACACACACACACACACACACACACACATACAGTATATACCCCCCCACACACACAGGTACATATACAATACACATGCTCACAATATACACACACACACACCATTTTTACAAACACACCCATCGCGTCAATGTTACAACCACGGAAATCAACAACAAGCAGTTACACTAATGGATCCCGGTGGTAATACATGAATAAAACCTAAAGCTTTCCTTGAATCGGAGTAGTAGCAGTTGGAAATCCTTAGCCAGTTACGTAGCTAACATAGTTACGTAGCTAACATCAAACACATTCTCTGTGGGTCCGGTTGTTCAGTCGGCTAAATCAGTCGCTTTGGCTAAAGTAAGAAAGGCAAACAAGTTGTCCTCAGGAAGTGGTCACTACGTAGTCACTGTGTAGGTCATTACTGTGTACGTCTATGGAAGTGGGCGAGAACCACAAGCCTCTTAGGCTTTGTATTGAAGTCGATGTAGCCAGAGGAGGTCAGACAATAGATGTCCTCTGGCTAAACCGTAGCGCTACCCTAGAGAATGCTGTTCAGACTAGCATTGCCAGTTTAGTAGGTAGGTATTTAGTAGGTAGGTATTTAGTAGGTAGGTATATAGTAGGTAGGTATATAGTAGGTAGGTATATAGTAGGTAGGTATATAGTTGGTAGGTATATAGTTGGTAGGTATATAGTAGGTAGGTGTTTAGTAGGTAGGTATTTAGTAGGTAGGTATATAGTAGGTAGGTATATAGTAGGTAGGTATATAGTAGGTAGGTATTTAGTTGGTAGGTATATAGTAGGTAGGTATATAGTAGGTAGGTATATAGTAGGTAGGTATATAGTAGGTAGGTATATAGTAGGTAGGTATATAGTAGGTAGGTATATAGTAGGTAGGTGTTTAGTAGGTAGGTGTTTAGTTGGTAGGTATATAGTAGGTAGGTATTTAGTAGGTAGGTATATAGTAGGTAGGTATTTAGTAGGTAGGTATATAGTAGGTAGGTATATAGTAGGTAGGTATATAGTTGGTAGGTATATAGTAGGTAGGTGTTTAGTTGGTAGGTATATAGTTGGTAGGTGTTTAGTAGGTTGGTATTTGGTGACATGGGAATATATTTAGGATGGTTTTTATCGAGAAAGGATACATTTTGAATTTTATTTTTCTGAAATTCACTGAGTAGCCTCCGACTGACACACACACACGCACAAACACAGGAGCTGTGAAAGGCTGAAGATTGAGGCGTCGATCACAGGCAACGTGATAACCATAATTGTCCCTTATTTCTGTCTAATGGCGTGCAGAGCTGTGCCTATGTACCTTCCGTCATCTTTAGGCCTCCCTCTCTCTCCCCCTCTCTCTCTCCCTCCCTCTCTCCCTCTCTCTCTCCCTCTCTCCCTCTCCCCATCCATCTCTCTGTCTCCCCTCTCTCTGCACACATGTCTGGATTACCTCCTCAGACTCATAATCTCCACAATGACTCTCTCCATGACGAGCTCCACAGAGATTACAGAGTCAAAACGGAGCCCATTTGCCACTCATCCCCTGGACTCTCTCATCCCCTCCTCCTCACCCCTGTCATCCTCACCCCGGGGGGCAGGTTGGACTTTTGGGAGTGACATGGGAGGTTCTCCCTGCCTCTGGTACTGTATTTCCACTTAGGGAACGACTTGGGATACTTTCCTATCGACCTCCATTTCAGCACATTCGACAGTTCATCTGTCGAACAGTTCATCTGCCAAGGATTTCCCGCAAACAGAGGCAGCTCATTTGAAGACGTGTGATTTTGTCCCCCCAGGAACGGATTCATCTGCGAAGTGTGTTAGAAGCT
>NC_137676.1:31972055-31977055 GCF_963989245.1 Nansenia antarctica
CGTGCGTGTGTGGGTGCGTGCGTGTGTGTGTGTGGGTGCGTGCGTGTGTGGGTGCGTGAGGGTGCGTGTGTGTGGGTGAGTGCATGTGTGCGTGCGTGTGTGTGGGTGTGTGTGAGTGTGTGTGTGTGTGTGTGTGTGTGTATGTGTGTGTGTGGGGGTGTGTGTGTGTGCGTGTCGCACGGCGAAACCGAAAGCGATTTCAAGTCGTAGTTTATTTCACTTCGTTTCACTTGTGCAGTTCAGGTTCCTCGTCGGGAAGGTAAACGTGTCTCCCCCCCTCCCCCTCCTCCTCCGCCTCTCCCTCTCCCTCTCCCTCTCCTGCAAACACACCCAGGGTCAGTATCCAACCCCCCCCCCACCCCCGAGGCCCGAGTCATTGGCTTTTCCCCACAAAACGAGGCGTTCCACGGATCACCGAACCCATCAGCGTGTGTCTCTGCTTCTCCTCTGAGCCGAAATCTGAGCAATTATTTTTGACGTGTTACATCAATAATCTCATTTATTTTTCTCTCTCTCTCTCTCTCTCTCCTCCCCCCCTCCTCTCTCCCCCCCATCCTCTCGTGTGCACTGCGAAGGGCAAGCCTGTGCTTCCATTCTCTTATCTGTGTCTGGGGGGGACATAGGAGAACAGCAGCACTCGATAAAAACATATTTTTTTGCACCATCGATCCTACGGCAGGTTTATTTTCTTTTTTCACTCCTTTTTCACTCCTTTCTCTTTGTGTTTGTTGTCGTTGCTGTTGTTGCCCTCCTCCTCTATGGAAATGGTATTGACGGCGGTGCGGTGTTAAATGATGAAGTAAATGTTAGGAGATGGAGGGGGGGAGGGGGTGTTGTAAAGAGCAGCGGGGTGGGGGGGGGTTCCTACTCCTCTGATGGAACGCACTGCCACAGGACCAACACACCGCTGACACACACACACTGAGAGAGGGGGTCACACACACACACACACACACACACACACATGCACACACACACACACACACGCTTACACAAACACAAACACACGCACTCACACACACACACACACACACACACACTCACACACGCACACACACACACACACACACACCACTGGACACACATGCTGCCAAAGAGACTGTGTGTGTGTGTGTGTGTGTGTGTGTGTGTGTGTGTGTGTGTGTGTGTGAGTGCGTGTGTTTGTGTTTGTGTTTGTGTAAGCGTGTGTGTGTGTGTGCATGTGCGTGTGTGTGTGTGTGTGTGTGTGTGTGTGTGTGTGCGTGTGCAGTGTGCATGTGTGTGTGTGCGTGTGCAGTGTGCATGTGTGTGTGTGTGTGTGTGTGTGTGTGTGTGTGTGTGTGTGTGTGCGTGGACACCACTCTGTGGAGCGTCATGTCTGAATAGTGCAGGTTGGCTCGGTGGGAGAGGGGGTTCACACTACCTGGACCACTGAGTTTGATCGATGTAGCCAAAGGAAAACACACACACACACACACACACACACAAACACTCTCTCCCTTGTGTCTTTCATTATAACACCGGTGATCTTTTTCAAAAACAACTCACTTCTGCTCCATCGATCACAGGCTGTTGTTTGCCCTATCATATCCCTAATTGCCATGTTCATTGTAACCTTTTATTGTGTCTCCAAGCACTCCCCTGCGCTGGGGCTAATGGTGCTAAGCTAATTTGGCTAGGCTAATGTGTCCGTGCGGACGCCCTACCCGGCAGTGCTGTGGTAATGTGGATGCCATCACTCTCTCCCTCTCTCTACCTCTCTCTCTCTCCCTCTCTCCCTCCCTCTCTCCCTCCCTCTCTCTCTCTCTCTCTCTCTCTACCTCTCTCTCTCTCCCTCCCTCTCTCTCTCCTCACGGCTAACTAGCGTTAGCGTTCGACAGCCTCTGTGCTGCCTCTACGGCGCGCCGCTGCTAATAAGTCATCCTGCTGATATGGCTTTTTAATTAGCGCTGGGCGGCTAAAGGGCCCCCGCGCCGGCCGTTCCGCACCCTCACCGCCCCCTCGCTCCCCGTCATCCATCACCCGCCACCTTTGTTTGTCTTTCATTTACATATATGCACGCTTAGGCCCAAATTAGAGGGAGCCCTGATTAATTGTGCATGCTGGGACATAAATGTTTGTAGTGTACAGTGGAGAGAGAGAGAGAGACAGCACGAGTGTGTTTACCTCCTAACCACCCACCCTCCCCCCACCCCCCCAGAACACAGACACTGTCCGCGGGGGCCCACAGGGGCTCACGCCCCCCCCATCAAGACATAGCTTTGTTGGCAGAGGAGTAATTATGATCGCTAATGAGATCACTAACGGACGGAAACGAGCATGCACACACACACACAGACACACACACACACATGCATCCAGTGAGGCTGTTTTTTTCAAAGCTAAGTAAAGCAGAAGATGTAACATTACTGTCAGTACTGTCCACCTGTGAGTGCAGGTGGCAGCCAGAACTGCCGTTTCTATGGTATCCGTATTATATGTTTGGGGGGTCACCTGGTTGGTTAGGGTGTCGTCCTTCAAACTTTACAGCTGCTTTGCTACTGGACAGCAGTTTAGCTGTCGGGTCTAGCTGGCGTTGTGTGTGTGCGTGCGTGCGTGCTATGGTATTTTGGGTTAGGGTTAGGGTTAGGTATCAGGCTGAATGAAAATAAGTCCCCCCCCCCCCCACACACACACACACACACACACACATCTCATCTATGAAACGGGTCATGCTCTAATCAATAAGTGATCATAAGTGATGGTGCCTAAGGGCCGACACGACCCTCAGGTCCTGAAACGTGATCCGTCCCAGTGGTCAGTGTCACGGGCCGAGTCGTGGGTTATTACCGTGTAATTACCCGTTAGAACAAGCCCTCGCTCCCTAAACACGCCTACTTTATGTCCAGTAAAACAGGAGAGGGCCAAGGCAATGTCTTTTCAGGTGTACACATCAGGTATACACACTTCCATATAATAATAATAATAATAATAACTTTATTTGTATAGTGCTTTTCATGCAAATGTTGCAGCTCAAAGTGCTCCAATCATTATATAATCATCATTTAATTATTTAGTCATTTAAAGGCAATATTAAAAAGATGGGTTTTTAGTCTTGACTTGAACATAATTTGCTGAGGTTGCATCCCTAATGTAAACCACAATCTGGGTGCATAAAATGAGAATGCAGCCTCACCAAATCTCTTCTTTGGTACATGTGGTACACAGAGAAAACCAGCATCAGAAGACGTGAGAGCTCTATTGGGCTGATATGCTAGCAAAAGGTCTTTCAGATATTCAGATATATGCATATGCCCTTTTAGTCAAGTCCCATATCTCATATTGAATGTGTTTGTCCGGTCTCTTTAGTGTAACTGTGTTTGGTCCACTGTGTTGACTGAGGCCATTACGCCTGATTGTGTTCCTGGAGGACGCCAGCAGTTCCTACCAGCTTTTTCACAAATGATAGAATGATAGAATGATAGAATGATAGAATGATAGAATGATGCTGGAGAGTTTAAGAGGGCAGCGGGGAGCTGGAGAAACGACTCCTGAAGTAGTTTAGTCTGGTCGACCTACTCTACCGTCAACACCTACAGGTGAAGTAGTTTAGTCTGGTCGACCAACTCTACCGTCAACACCTACAGGTGAAGCAGACTTTGTTCTAATGGAGTCATTAGTCACCGGTGACTTTGAGAACGGCGGTTGGTAGCGGTGCTCTATCCCCTCTGGTGATGCTACGGTCTCTCTAGGGGCGGGCTGGGACCGCCCTGGTGCATCATGGGTGGGCTGGGCTCCCGGCCCGTTTCCCCTGCCCTACCTCTCCTTCACCGTGTCCTGGGGTGGAGAGAGGGAGCCGTCATACACACTCACCTATAGACCTTCATACAGTATTCTACAGTATGTTATATGCGTTTCACTAATGCATCCAGAAATGTCCGAAAGTGTTTTTACTAGAGCCTTCACCTACTATAAGCCCTTCAATGAGTAAGCCAGCGTACTCCAAAGACCAACGTAATAATGTGTCATTTTGGGGAGGAAAAGGAACATGAAATTGACCAAAAGAAATAAATATGTTTAGACATATTTTTGACTGCAGTTCGCTACCAGAGCAACTGGCATGTCTCAACCTATGACTTGCACTGAAATAGTAGAGGACATCAAGGAGATTTGGCCGTATAAAAAAGTCGGGATCATATCTCCATAAATCTGTTCATAACTGAGTTTGACGACGGAGAAGGCCTTATGTTCCTCTGCCATGTTGAGTTATTACGTTATGAAAAAGACTTTTTTTTTTGTGACCTTAGCTATTGGAAAGTCTGTGCAACTATCTGAATCCTTGAAAAAATACATATGTCCTCCCTCATTTCCTTCAAGTAATCACAGATCGTAAAAAAAACGACACGGGATGGATTGGTGAAAAGCGTGCGGGTGGGGGGTAAAAAGTCTGTTTAGTTTCTTCAATCACGTAACCTCAAGACACACAGAGGAAAGAAGGCATCATTTGGTGAATATGCAAACAATAACTTGATGGGATTATTGGAGTGGTCAGTGGGCATTCAGGCAGGTTTGCTGGGACACAGCGCCCCCAGTGGCCAGATGGACCATGTGTATTCATCATATACTGGACTCCTCCCACTCCTCCTCTCTCTGCATACGGAGACCGCAGACACATGCAGAACATCCTATTACAATAACCTACCTCTCTCTACTGTGTGCCTGTACGTGTGTGTGTGTGTGTGTGTGTGTGTGTGTGTGTGTGTGTGTGTGTGTGTGTGTGTGTGTGTGTGTGTGTGTGTGTGTGTGTGTGCGTGCGTGCGTGCGTGCGTGTGTGTGTGTGTGTGTGTATTTAGAGGGTGGGCAAGAGGATATATGATGTGAGAAGAGTTACAGTTTTTCACGATTGCTAACACACTAAAACAGAAACTCAAGACACAGTGTGCACAATCCGTAACTCATGCATCAACTCTCTACACCAATTCTGCTGAACTACACACACACTTTCTGCTTTACACTCAGATGTCAATTCCAAACACCCTTTC
>NC_137676.1:31982055-31989555 GCF_963989245.1 Nansenia antarctica
TCGCATGTATAGGTGGAAGGGAACATTCATTGTGAGCACGGAAAATGCGAGTCTCTCACAACGGCTTTGCATTGATGAAACCAGGTAGGATGAACGCATAGTTCGCTGTCCATTCCTCTTTAAATGCCCTGTTTTCACCGTCAACTTTCCTCTTTAGACCTTTGGAGAGTGACATGATGTTTCTCTTGCTAGCTAGCAGGTTAAATGTTTAGCCAACTTCACCCGGCACCAAACAACCAATCCAATAATAATGTGACCTTGTAAGTCTGGGAGGAGGGGGGAATCATTATCAGAATAAAACTATGTTAAATAATTATTAGAATAAGTTAGGCTGCGCTACATCGTCAGTCCACACATGTATTATTCAAAACTATGGAAAAGGGTGAAACTACGTTGTTGAGAATCACAACACAAACTCGCTAGTCAAGCCAAAATACAGCAGCGAAATGGATTGGACTGCTACCTAGTTAACTAGAACACTACTTTACATTGTTACCTAGTTAACTACAACACTACTTTACATTGTTACCTAGTTAACTACAACACTACTTTACATTGTTAGCAGGCTCACAAAACAAGCCGTGTTAGTTGACTAGCGATGTGTCATTGATTTTCGACAACGCGGAAATGTATTCACATTTTTCGAAAGAAAAGTCAAAGCATTAGAACGTAGAACGGAAAATCGCACGCGCGCTTTGCGCACGGAAAGCCACCGGCCCCGATTTGGCCAGAATTTTTTTTTCCGTCAGGAGATTTTTTTGGGGGCTTTAATCCCTGGGCTCCCCCGCACACCGTGATTTAATTCGCACACTGCGTGTGTGTGTGTGTGTGTGTGTGTGTGTGTGTGTGTGTGTGTGTCTGCGTGGAGGTGAAGGTTGTTTTCTGTTCAGTTGCTTTTCCATCTCTGGTTTAAAGGTTCAGGAGGAAACAATGTCCGAACAGTGAACAGGAGGGACGGAGGGAGGGAGGGATGGAGGGAGGGATGGAGGGAGGGAGGGAGGGAGGGAGGGAGGGAGGGATGGAGGGGTGGCGGCGGTGTTGGGCGGGTCCAGTTTAAGGGCCAGAGTGTTACCAAACATGGGAGCCCATTAGCTCCTGAGAGTCATCTGGTTCCAATCTGACCCAGCTCTGCTTTATCTGCCCCATGCGCTAACACACACACACACACACACACACACACAAACACACACACACACACACACACACACGCACAGATCCCGCAGCAGGTTTGAATTTGAAAGTCATATCTTAAAAAGGTACGGGTTTTTTTGGCCCATGAATCGGAGCCCCCATATAAAATGAATTTGCATTTCACAGCATGAGGATTTGACAGAGCGGAGAGCAGGATCTCGGGGGTTATTGGTACCATCTGCTACAGAATCTTCATTTACAGTAACACTGGGGCTCCGGTTTCTGAACCCCCCCCCACCCCTCCTCCACCTCCCTTCCCCACCTGTTGCCAGCCACTAGCTAGCTCCTAGCTCTAGCTCTCTGTCCATCCCTTTCTCTCCTGTCTGTCTGTTTGTTTGTCTGTCTGTCTATCTATCTATCTATCTATCTGTCTGTCTGTCTGTCTGTCTGTCTGTCTGTCTGTCTGTCTGTATGTCTATCTATCTGTCTATCCATCTGTCTATTTATCTATCTTTCTCTCTCTACCTCCCCCTCTCCCCTACTTCTCTCTATCTCTCCCTCTCTCTCTCTCTCGACTTCTTTCTCTCTCTCTCCCTCCCTCCCTCACATTTCAGCTGACAGCATTTTCAATTTGGTAAAGCAAATACACCTGTAAGAACATATGGAATGGAAATGATGATATTCAACATATGACTAGTACAGGACAGCAGGGAGGAGCAGGAAAAGCACATGACAAACAGGGTCACATGACAAACAGCAGATTAGGGTTGTTTGGGTTCGGTTCCTGTTTTTCCGAGTTGTTTTTCCAGTGGATGGGTGGATGGACGGATGGACGGATGGAGGGATGGAGGGATGGGCAATGAATGGAATGCTCGGATGGAAGACAACTTTTAGGGAAGAGATGAAAGGGGGGGGAGGATTCCTGCCCAACTGGTAACAACACACTCTCATCTCTTTCTCTCTCGCTCTCTCGCTCTAGAAATAATAAAGTGTTCTCATAGCGGGTTGTACACCAGTCGAAATGAGAGTCAAGTCAACAAGGCTTGTCAGAATATTCCCCACCACCAGATGTGACATCCTCCTGCTTTCTGTCCAGAGTTGTACATGTGATTTGAAAAATGACTTCTGTGTTGGAAATATCTGCATGCTGATTGGCTGAGTCTGGCTGATGTTGACCAGGTCACCCCGTGAGTTCAGCTCATTCATTCTCGCGTGTGTCTACATTCCACCTGATGCGGACGTCACCGCAGCATTAGACACACTGGCAGAGCAATTGATGAGTGTGGAACGTAATTACCCGGACAGTTTTGTTGTTGTTTTGGGGGATTTTAACCAGGCTAATCTTAGCCGGGCGCTCCCCAAATACAGGCAGCAAGTCACGTGTCCCACCAGGGGGGTGAACACTCTGGACCATTGCTACTGTACAGCTCGTCAAGCCTACCATTCTGTCCCCCGTGCTGCACTGGGCTACAGTGACCACATCCTCATACACCTGATCCCTCGCTACAGGCAGAGGTTAAAACTGTCTAAACCTGTTGTACGGCGATTCAGGGTGTGGTCCAGTGAGGCATGTGAGCGACTCTGCGCCTGGTTGGAGAGTGCAGGCTGTGACCAGGACTTGGTGGAGTGGGCGGGGCCAGAGGCTGGTAACAATCTGGATGTATACACAGACACTGTTACATCATTTATCAGCCTTGGCGAGGAGGTGTGTGTCCCCCTCCGCTCCAGGAAGTCCTTCAACAACGACAAGCCCTGGTTTTCATCCCAACTCAGGCGTCTGAGGTCAGAGAAGGAGGTGGCTAGGCGCAGTGGGGACGTGGACCGGGTCAAGCAGGCCAAGTACAGGTTCGCCAAAGCGGTGAAGGAGGCGAAGCATCGCTTTTCGGAGAAGCTGCAGAAACAGCTCTCTGAGGGGGATTCCGCCTCCGTCTGGAAAGGCCTAAAGACCATCACCAACTACAAACCCAGGTCCCCGCTGATGTCCGACAACCTCCCCCTCGCTAACGAGCTGAACGAGTTCTATTGTAGGTTTGAGAAAGAGAGGTTCCCGCCCACCCCCGCCCTCTCCCTCCACACCCCCCGGCTACAACCACCACCCCCGTCCCCCAGGGGGGCCAATGTCCCTCCTGCTACCCCCACCCTCCCCCCTCCCCCCCCCCCTCCCTCCCCCCTCCTCACCCGCCCCGCCCACCCCCACCCCCCCTTCCCCACCCCCTCTCTCTGTCACAGTGCGAGAGGTAAACAGACTGTTTAAGAGGCAGAATCCCCGGAAGGCAGCTGGTCCGGATTCCGTCTCTCCCTCTGTCTTGAAGCACTGCGCCGACCAGCTGGCCCCGGTGTTCACCAACATCTTCAACGCCTCGCTGGAGCTGTGTCACGTCCCAGCGTGCTTCAAGGCATCAACCATCATCCCCGTCCCCAAGAAGGCCAAGGTCACAGGCCTCAACGACTACAGACCCGTCGCTCTGACCTCCGTCGTCATGAAGGTCCTGGAGCGCCTTGTCCTGGCCTACCTGAAGCTCATCACGGATCCTGTGCTGGACCCCCTGCAGTTCGCGTACAGAGCCAATAGATCCACGGAGGACGCCGTGAACATGGCTCTGCACTACGTACTAGAACACCTAGACACTGCAGGCAACTACGCCAGGATCCTGTTCGTGGACTTCAGCTCGGCCTTCAACACGATCCTCCCACACATCCTGGAGCACCAGCTATCCCTGCTGCAGGTGCCGGTCTCCACCTGCAGGTGGATCACGGACTTCCTGACTGACAGGTCTCAGCGGGTGAAGCTGGGGAAGAGCATTTCCAGCTCCAGGACCACCAGCACGGGCTCCCCGCAGGGCTGCGTCCTGTCTCCAGCACTATTCTCCCTCTACACCAACAGCTGTGTCTCCCGCCACCCCTCGGTCAAGCTCCTGAAGTTTGCAGACGACACCACCCTGGTGGGCCTCATCTCCGGGGGGGACGAATCTGCCTACAGGGGTGAGATCGAGGGGCTGCAGAGATGGTGCAGCTTAAACAATCTGGAGCTAAATGCTCTAAAAACAGTGGAGATGGTGGTGGACTTCCGAAGGAAAGCAGCCCTGCCCCCTCCCATCACGCTGGGAGGTACCCCGGTGGCCTCCGTGGAGTCATGCCGCTTTCTAGGCATGACCATCTCCCGGGACCTAAAGTGGGAGCACAACACCGAGGTCCTCACAAAGAAGGCCCAGAAGAGGATGTTCTTCCTCCGGCAGCTGAGGAAACTCAGGCTGCCGAGGTCCATGATGGTCCAGTTCTACACGGCCATCATAGAATCCATCCTCACCCACTCCATCATCACCTGGTTCCCTGCTGCAACGACCAAGGACAAGGCCAAGTTGCAGCGGGTGCGACGTTCAGCAGAGAGGGTGATCGGCTGTCCCTTGCCCTCCCTCAACTCCCTGCATGACACCAGGGCTCTGAGGAGGGCAAGGAAGATCATGGCTGACCCCTTCCACCCCGGCCACGGCCTCCTCACCCTGCTTCCCTCTGGAAGAAGGTTGCGGCTGCCTAAGGCACTTAAGGCCCGCCACAGGCTCAGCTTCTACCCCTCAGCCGCCAGGCTGTTAAATGACTCTGGCTTCCCCCCCTCCCCCGCCCCCAAGTCTGCCCAGGACTGAACTGGACTCTGTAAAAAAAACTCTGCACTGCACTTTACTTTATACCGCACTATCCAATGCACTGTTGTCTGTCCTGTGTTGTTGTTGTGTTGTCCTGTTTTTTGATATGTGAAAAAAGTATAAACGCACTTGCTGTGGTGACGAAGCAAATTCCTATATGTGTAACGCATAGTGGCAATAAACGTTATCTCAATCTCAATCTCAATCAATCTCAATCTCAATCTCAATCTCTCAATCTCAATCAACCAGGTCCCGTGTGAAAGGCCCAGGAAGGGCCCTGCAGTTGGGGCTGTGGCTAAGACTGAGCCTGCTGCTGTTATCTGGGGAATAATTATAAGCAAATGGACCTTTCTCTCTCTCTCTCTCTCTCTCTCTCTCTCTCTCTCTCTCTCTCTCTCTCTCTCATTCTCTCTCTCTCTCTTTCTCTCTCTGTCTCTCTCTCTCTGTCTTTCTCTCTCTCTCTCTCTCTCCTTCTCTCTCTTGTTCTCTGTCTCTTTTCGTCATTCTCTCTCTCTCTCTAGGCCTCTCTCCCTCTTGCTCTCGCTTGCTCTCTCTAAACCTCTCCTGGTCTCTCTCTCTGTCTAGTTATTGTATATAGTACACCAATACACATTCAGGTTTTTTCAGGAAGTATTCTGTTTTATGGAAGGATAAACAGTTTGATAATGTTACACACTCTTGGCATTTCAATTGAAGGTCACCTCCTTTGTTCTGTTGGTGTGGTTCCTCATATTGTCTGGCCTCCCATGCAGAGCAGATACAAGTTAAGGAGAAGTTGTTTAAATGTTAAATACACACTTCCTAGTGGTGGTTTTATTTGCTGCTAGGCCTGACAGTGACAGAGTGATTTAGAGCACTTGGTCTTTATCCAAGAACATTTAAATTGACACATCTCCATACACAATTCTGCAGTTAAGTAAAAAAAATAAAATAAAATAAAAGTCGAAAAATAGAAAAGTCGATCACACTTACACTTTAATTAAATGCATTTTCTGAAATTATATCAATATCAATTACAGAATATAATTAGGCTATCCTCATTTTCCCACTTTCGCCATTGTATATAATTCTATTTCATGTTTCAATAAATAAATATTTGAAGTTGTAATGTAAGTAGGTCTTTCAGGTCGGCTTGTTGTAATTTATGGTTTCCTGGTTTGGAGGCTCCTACCCAGAGAGGCTTGCATACACACACTCGACCACACTCCACACACACACACACACACACACACACACACACACACACACGCTATACGCATCACACCAAGGCTCAGTTTAACCTCACCACACTCAGGCTGCTCTACTGAAAACACACACACACATACACACACACACACACACACACACACACACCCCTCCCATCCGCTCCCATTACTGTGCTGTAATATAGTGAAATGTACCAATGTTGAAGCCCTGCCAGTCCCGGGCCTCGGGGAGAGACAGAGAGAGACCACAGACTCTGGGCCTTAGTCAACAGAAACCACCCAACCACACTTCAAAACTCCCATTCTTCCCAACGGGTGGAATACCGTTGAACAGAGTACATGAGTCTGTGCCTGCGTCCCTGTTACCCAGCCAGACGTTATGTTTGGTAGTTGATCTGACGTTTCTTCTGTTCAAAAATAGACAACGCACTGAAGCCTGCAGCCATGAAGCCGATTGTTCATTGGCAGCCCACCGCTGGGTACTGGTAGGCAAACTGGCTAGTAGTCGCTCTATTTGTAGAGGGCTGCAAGGGAATTTTTCCTGGCTACCTAGTGTACAGGTTTTTACTTTTGCCTGCTCGCGGCTCTGTCAGTATTGATTGATTGATTGATTGACTGATTGACTGAACATTTTCATTGTGTGAAGCGCATTGAGTTGCATCTTGTAAGAAATGCGCTATACAAATAAAATTTGATTTGATTTGATTTGGCTGCGGGGGAGAGAGACTGTTATGCAACTGGTTGTTCATTGGTCGGTAAAGGGAAGAGCCCCCAGCTGAAGCTGGTTGTTGATTGGTCAGGAGGGGAGGACCCCAGGATGAAGCTGGCTGTTGGTTGGTTGTCAGCGGCGTTTGATGGTGCGGCCCCCAGCTCTTCCTGGGGTTGGGTTTCACACAGAGGCCTGGCGGGCTGGGAGCTCCCTGCTGCACCCTCCTTTATGAGCCCCTGTCCACCCAGACCTTATCTTTAGTGGCTCTCACTCACACACACACACACACACACACACACACACACACACACACAGATATACACAGCCATACACATACACTCACACACACACACACACACACACACACACACACACACACACAGATATACACAGGCATACACATACACTCACACACACACACACACACACACACACACACACAGATATACACAGGCACACACACACACTCACACACACACACACACACTCACAGATATACACAGGCACACACATATACACACTCACACACACACACACAGACACACACACACACACACACACACACACACACACATATATACACACACACACACACACACACACACACACACACAGATATACACAGGCACACACACACACACACACACACTCACAGATATACACAGGCACACACATATACACACTCACACACACACACACACATATACACACTCACACACAGACACACACACACACACACACACACACACACACACACACACACACACAGAGACACACACACATACATAGAGAGACATACACACCTGGCGTGTAC
>NC_137676.1:32009555-32022055 GCF_963989245.1 Nansenia antarctica
CTGTGTGGGTGCACATTTAACAATTATATTCATTTATTGGCACGTTTATTCAAAACATCAAGCATGCCTATTTATGATAACAAAGTTGGTTTGATACCAATTGTTCTGAGCGTATACAAATGTCTCATGTAATTGTTTACGTCGTTGGCACAAATATATGTACACTTGCACAAACTGTGAAAAACATCTGGTGAAAGATAACAAGTAAAAACAGGTGTAGCGACGTGTGTTTAAACATAAACTAAAACACATTGCTCAGCGTTTGTCTCCACAGCTTTTCTTCCTGCGCGGCGGCGCCCCTACCCGGCTCTTTATCGCTCGTGTGTGTGTTTTAAAAGTGTTTGACCGCGGTAGATACATTATTTCCATCAATAATAGATTAATCTTGTGGTCAGAGCGGAGACGGGGATGTGGGGAGGGGTCTGCTCGGCAGATCAGTCAATCCTTTTCGTTTGAGATAAGAAGGGGAGGAGTGGCCGACGGTTAACTCCGGGCGCTCCGAGGGGCAATAGGGAATCACTAATGAGAGGAGCTCCCCTCCTCATCAAGGGCTGACTAGACTAGAGAGCAGGGACGACCCTCCGCTGCCTGCCTGCCTGCCTGCCGTAGACTCTTTCTCTCCCGGCCTTGCCGCCCCGAGCCGCGGTCTCTCTCGTGTAATGATACTATGGGTTGTGTTGTCAACTCCACCGGGACAGACCTGCTCTTACAACTGGAAGCTCTAACAACCGCCGCGCAACTTTCCCAACTCTACCGGCTTACGGAGAACAGAAAGGTCAGAGAACATGATGTGTCGCCGAGCCTAGGCTGCATTGTTTGTAAATGTAACGGAGTAGTGATGATAATAATAATAATAAAAACAATAACAATAATAATAATAACGATAATAATAATAATAATAATAATAATAACATTAAAATAATAATATTGCTATTAATGTTATTATTCATAATATGAGGTATCTTGTCATGGTTTTCAAGTCTGTGAGTCTTGTTCAGTGATCAACCGTTGCCCTGCCCTCAGAGCACACCTCCACGCGGTCACAACATAGGCTAGCGTAAGGCTGATAAAAGTCTTGGATAGAGTTGGTACAGTTTTACAATTCTTGTGTGTGTTTTACCTCTCCTTTTTGTCGTGTGTGGTGTGTGTGTGTGTGTGTGTGTGTGTGTGTGTGTGTGTGTGTGTGTGTGTGTGTGTGTGTGTGTGTGTGTGTGTGTGTGCGTGCGTGCGTGCGTGCGTGTGTGGTGTGTGTGTGTGTGTGTGTGTGTGTGTGTGTGTGGTGTGTGTGTGTGTGTGTGTGTGTGTGTGTGAGAGAGAGAGAGAGAGAGAGAGAGAGAGAGAGAGAGAGAGAGAGAGAGAGAGAGAGAGAGAGAGAGAGAGAGAGAGAGAGAATGAATGAATGAAAGGAACTCGTGTACGTTGGTGCTGAGCGCCCCCATGCGTCCGCACATTCCGTTTTGAGGCGACTTGTGTCCAAATTCACTCATATTTGCTATTCAATTATTATTTATTCTGTTGAAGTGCCCTACAAGTTGTGAACGACTGAAATAAGCTATATTCACATGCACATGTTTTCGATATTGTAATGTTGTTATTCTCATGTACTATTCATCTTTTAAAATACAAATCAACAACACAATAGGCCTGCTGAGTCAATCGCTCAAAAGAAATCCAAACCGCATTTGTTCTTGTTATGTTCAATGTGTTTCTAAATGATGTCAGGCCCTTGCCGCGGTCTGTATGCGAGCTCCTCTGTAACATGCTGTCCAGTTAGACTGTGTGGTGTTGTGGTATATCGTTTCATTGTTTATTCCTTGAATATGAAAACATTTGAAACACGCTCATTTTATGACACGGTGGTCTGGATGTGTCTTTAGATGAATGTTTACCTTGTGGATTCGTTGCACTTCGTTGGATTCAACATCAGCATGCCTCCTCGTTGCCTATAGTCAGTCATTATAATAATAGGACGTGCAGATAATGTTGACGTTTGGCATTGATGATGAATCCTATTGTGATCAATTACACAAATGTTGGCATAAAGGCTATCATACAGTATGAAGCTGATAAAGGCTGTTACAAATCTTAATTTCGATTTGGATTGACTTGAGTGAATACATATCCATAAGATGAAGAGCAAGATCCGTTTTTGAAAAGCGCACCTATACTGTTTTGTCTATAGCTTACTTTTCATAATTGTTGCCGACTGTAAAACAACATTGAAACGAAAACGCTTAATTGTCAATTATGAATAGTAGCATAAATAAAGTAAATAGTTAACTTTGTTATTTTCGTTTAACTCTATTTCTCATAGGCTATTTGTTATTGCTAACAATATAACGGACACTATGCTCGTGATAATAGGTAGGCTATATGTGCGGGGATATTGATTAATTTTTCATTATTTGTTTTTGTATATAATATAGGAATTATATATACAATGTATTATCACCCTAATAAATTGGCTGTGAATTAATTCATTCAATCCTGACCTCATGCAGACAATATAGCTTTTTTGTTGGTCATAACCACTTTCTCTCTCTCTCTCCTTTTCTCCTTTGCAGATTTATTATAAAGCTATTAGGGATATTGAAGTGGGGGAGGAGCTGCTGGTTTATATGAAGGACGGAATCTTCCCCGAGGGATCGATGGCACCGAACCTGGAAGGTAAGATTAATGCGCATCATTAGCGCATATTTTAAACAAACTCCAACCAACATCCTGTATTGCTTTGTTGGCCACTGCAACCGTAAGGCCGCCAGACTCTGAGTGCAACATCACCCATCTTTCACATAGCCTGCTGTAGAAGCTCCTTTGGAAATTAACCATTGGAAATCACACCGTCTGGTTTGTGGGAATTGTATACCTTCTCACGCAAATGTAGTCTACTAAGGTAGGCTTAAATACGAAGATCGACTTTACCAAATTGTAAAAGAATAACGGACATAAGAAGGCCTATACTGTAGGTCTGACCGTTATAATAACAATAACGGACATAAGAAGGCCTAGGTCTGGCCGACAGCGGGAGCCTCGTTCGGTTGTTAGATATCGCGTCCGTATGTCTATTGGTCACACGTTTCTTTGTATTTGTACGCCCAGGAAACATGATACTTTTTAAGACTGTAAAGATAAAAGTGATTATTATTATTTATTTATGGAAATACAACATTCTATATTTTGTTGGAAATTACTCTTCTTACACCTGGACATAAGCATCAGTACATTGCTGATAGTATTATTTCGAATCAATTGCATTTCGTATTGAAATGAATAACTTATTGCAAGTTTGAAAGAAGCAAAATGGGTTGCTTCTGACAAATATTTCACTACAACCCGTAGTTAGTTCTTCAATGTGATATTGTGCTGTGGGACATTTAAGAATCTTTTGTATTTTAAGAAATCCATTTTAATTGTCAATATTATTTGAATGCAGAACACAACATCCTGCAGTAAAGGTGAAAATGTATTTTTCCACACAATGACCTTGTCTATAGAACACCAGTAATGTACTATACTGTATTGCTGTGTTGTATTGCTGTCAGCATGCCAAAGACAATAAGTCCATATTATGTTATCTCATAACTCAGCTTTGATCCAGGTACTCAGTTTTGATCAAGGTTTTCAAACTTTCACTCAAGCAGAAAAGCAGGCATACAGTATGTGCAGCTGAAACATGTTCAACATCTTGCTCTTATTTGAGTGAAGTGGGGTAGTCAGGTAACATTGTTTTGTTGTGTTTGCTTGTGATTCTGTACAAGGGGGAAAAACCCCCACCATGATTACTTTAACTTGTCATGGACTATAAAAACCGTGGAGACAGAACAAGGTATTTGTTAGCCGTAGACATTTTTCCTAACGCATACAAAATGTTTTCTCCGAAAGATAGCTTTTCCTCAGATGTGTTTGCCAAAAGAACAAGGGAGCGAGTGAAAGGGTTGGAGGGAGTAGACGCAAGAAGCTAGAGTCTTTTAGAGAGGACGAGAGAAAAAAGCAACAGACTGACACGTCGGGAAGAGTGTGTGAAAGACAGAAAAGGAACGCCTGAGACAGAGTGAAAGAGCAAATTAGTGATGAAGGGAAAGAGTGTGTGTGTGTGTGTGTGTGTGTGTGTGTGTGTGTGTGTGTGTGTGTGTGTGTGTGTGTGTGTGTGTGTAAGAGAGACTGTGAGAGAGTGTAACTAAGCGAGAGAAAGAAAGAGAGATGGAGAGCTTGGCGGTGCACCACTCCTCTCGTCTGGCTTATCGGAGCTGGAATTTGGAGTGGGGCTTGAGGAGTCCCCTGAGACCTCACCCATGCTCCCAGATTAGCCGCTAAACTGCACATAATTGTGTTCCCCTACTTCTCCCAGAGAGCTATTAGTCTCCCATTTATGAGCCCCCGCCCCCCCCCCCCCCCCACACACACACACACACACACACACACAGACACACACACACACACAAATACACAAACATTCCTTCCCAAGTCCCGAGTGTTAGTGATGGAACACATAGATAATGGCCCCCTAAAGCCAGCCAACCTTTACCTGGCATCATGTGTTCTGTAACTGTCATCTAGCCATGCTATCTATGCTGACCTTTTGTGTACTGCTGTGACACTCCAGTAGCCTTTTTTCTTTTTAAAAGGGTGGGCCTTTGTCAAAAGACATGGGTGACGAAACCCTCAAAACCCGGGATTCCCAGTCACACCAAAAGAAACCCACATTTGACTAAAGTGTTGTTTGATTTGACAAAGCGTTTGTGCAATAAAAAACATGTAATAAAGCCTCAATAACTGCTTTATAAGTCTGTCATGGAAACATGGTCGCCGCTCCTTCAAAGGTGACACATATAAATATCTGAGCGCTGAGGAGCGGAACATTACCGCCTCACTCCCAGTAAAACACTCCCTCTCTGTGAAATATGGGCAAATGGTGGCGGTGGCCTTAGCGTAGCGTTCGAGCTGTAGCGTTACGGACCAGCGACCAGAGGGTCATTTGTTCAAGTCCGTGTTTGCAACACGCTGCTTTTCGCTCCACTTTTATATACCTCAGAAACGTTCCAGCTGAATAAATGGCAATGTACAGTAGAAACCAGATGAGCCGTGAACTGCGAGTCATTTTTGGATCAACTGGTCTGTTGTAAGCGTGACAGTATGGATGGTTATGGAGGGAGGGGTCGGGAACCCTCGGAGGGCCTCTCTCTCTCCAGCGATGCCCGCTCGGGTCATGGCAGAGCGGGCACGGCAGGTTGTTTGTGTTCCAATCACCACGGGGCGGGCGCCAACGTGCCCCCGTACCTACTCTCGGCATGCCTCATTCTTCTGGAAAACGGCCACAACACACACACACACACACACACACACACACACTTCCTTGGCTTTGCCTGAGCTGTTGAACTTGGCATCCGAGTCAGGAACCTGCCATTGAAACAGCCTGCCTGTCTTTTTTATTCATTTGACTTTTAGTCGTGAGAAATATCATAAAGGTTATCAGAACGTGGAAAAGGAAAACAGAGCCGTACGCTTTCCCCTCGGCGGGCTGAGGGGTTCAGGCTCCACCTGAAGGACCGCAGCGGCGGGTGGAATCAAGAGCAATTAGCCGTGCTAATATGAGCATATGCGCAGGGTACATTTGACTGTTAATTGATTTTTTGGTTTTACGTGAATGCCAATCGGTGAGTTGTTGTTTTAAAAGTCTGAACACGCGTTTGATTAGCCCAGCGTGGTGCGGGAGGGAGCCTACACTTGTCGATTGATTTTTCTCCCCTGGAATCAGAGACCAACTGCAATGGACGTACTCTCCCACAGGCATCGCAACCTGGTCCCCATTGAGACCACCCGTTCCTACTTGTTCCCATACATGGAACATTCTAGAGATTTCTAGTTGGTCTTTCTTGAGGATGTCTTGAAGTCTCTTGATGATCACATACCAATGTTTTTTTACAGTGCAACTGCAACACTATAAAAGTGTGTGCGTCTGTGTGTCTATGTGCGTGTGCGTGTGCGTGCGTGTGTGTGTGTAGACGAGCAGATGTATCGGTGCGAGGACTGTGACGAGCTGTTCACCTCGGCGCTGGAGCTGAGGCGGCACCAGAAGTACCAGTGCACCAGCTCCGGGTCGCTCTTCGACGCCCTGAGCGAGGACTTCAAACAGGAGCGCGAGGACAGCGACGAGCCCGTCCACGAATGCAAGGACTGTGAGAAGATCTTCCCTAACGAGTACAGGTACAGCTCCCCTAAACACACACACACACACACACACACACACGCACATTAAAATGATATGCTTGCGGCGGAACATAACGACTAAATGACTAAATGATCCACTGTGAACGGTCGACTGCGGCCTGTCCTCCTCCTGTCCCTCCTCCTCCCCAGTTTGGGCCAACACATGATCGTGCACACGGAGGAGCGTGAGTACAAGTGTGACCAATGCCCCAAGGCCTTCAACTGGAAGTCCAACCTCATCCGCCATCAGATGTCCCATGACAGCGGCAAGCGATTTGAGTGTGAAAACTGTGATAAGGTACAGCACACCCGGCACGTAAGTTGTGCACCCAAACACAAGCGCTCTCTCTACCGTAGCAGCGACTACTGTACTACTGCAGTAACTGCCACCACTTGACTTTGGGGGCAAACATCTAGTATCTGTTCACTAATGTGATGTAACAGTATGTAGCTATCGTCTGGGCTTAACTCCTGTATGTCTGTTTATGGCAGAAGACATGATGATGACAATGTTTTCAGTTAAACATTCCTACTATTCCACTAAGACAATTGGCTAGGAATGATATCACATGGTTAGCTGCATAGTGAGCTGCTGCAGTCTGGCAGAATGTTCTTTAGATGCCATACAGTAGCTGGCATAGACTGAATAACACAAGACTGAATGCTTGGATCATGACATTTCTGACAATAATGATTGAATGAGATTCCTGACAATAACTGGTATATACTGTTTATACAGTATCTGTGTGTGTGTATACATGTGTGTATGTATGTATGTATGTGTGTGTGTGTGTGTGTGTGTGTGTGCGTGTGTGTGTGTCGATGTAAACGTGTCCCCCCCTCCCGTCTCCCAGGTGTTCACTGACCCCAGCAACCTTCAGCGCCACATCCGCTCGCAGCACGTAGGGGCGCGCGCCCACACCTGCCCTGAGTGTGGCAAGACCTTCGCCACCTCCTCGGGCCTCAAGCAGCACAAGCACATTCACAGCAGTGTCAAACCCTTCATCTGTAAGTCTGAGCCCTCGCGGCGTAGCCCCACATCTAGTCCCAGTCCCCCTCGTCCGAGGCCTTCCTCCTCCTCCTCCTCATCCTCCTCCTCCTCCCTCCGTCTCTCTCCAACCACCCCAGCCAGGGCCAGAGACAGTGACAGTAGCAGACACAATGCCATAGGTTAGAGACCTACTCCATTGACAACGCCTTTTATTTTTAGCGCCATTTTGTTTTGCATTTTTTTTGTTCCCTTTTCTTTTCTTTTCTTTCTTGTTGTTGTCGTTGTGCTTTTCCTTCCTCTCCCTCTCGCTCTTCTTTCATGTTTGTTTATTGTTTCTCTCTCGTTTCTTTCCCCTCTGGTTGGATATGTTTCCTCTTGGGGGGGTGGGTGGTAATCGTTGGATGGCACAGGTAGATCTGATCCGTTAAAGGAGAGGAATGCTCTGCCCACAGCTCCTCGTTGAAAGGAATGCCGCCCAACTCTTATCTTTTTGCTTTGCTTTTCTGTGTGTATCCATGTCCTCCTATGCATGTATAGGCCTACGTATGTATATATATACATGTATATATATATATATATATATATATATATATATATATACATGTGTATGTCTGTAACTCGTATGTGTAATGACCCCCTCAATGTACCCTGAAATGCAGCCTTATTGGCCAGGGCTCAGTTGAAAAGTGCTGTAAATCTCAATGTGACTTGTCAAATAACGGATAAAAGAAATTAATATACTGTATATAATGTTATTATTATGATTATGATTATTATATGATTATGATTATTATGATTATTATAGATATTATAATAATCCACTATGGATAAACAGCCGTTTGTTGCCAGTATTTCTGTGGATGTTGTGTGGATGAATACAAGAATGACATCAAGAGGACACAATTGAAAAAAGATGTCATGACACTTTGTGATATAGAATTCTGAATGTATTATTGAGATATATATAAATATGTATATATATATATTTCTAGAACCATTTGATATGTGTGATGTGACCTGTTGCCTTGGTACCCTGAGTTAGTGACAGTGTTTAAATGGGCTTAACCAGGCCCCTGTGGGCTGTCCTCTCCTGTCCCCCCAGGTGAGGTGTGCCACAAGTCCTACACGCAGTTCTCCAACCTGTGTCGTCACAAGCGCATGCACGCCGACTGCCGCACCCAGATTAAGTGCAAGGACTGTGGCCAGATGTTCAGCACTACCTCCTCCCTCAACAAGCACCGCCGCTTCTGCGAGGGCAAGAACCATTACGCCCCTCCGGGCGGCATGTTCACCCCGGGCATTCCCATGAGCTCCAGCCCCATCATGGCCAAGTCCAAGTCCCACCACCCCCACCACCACCACCCGGGCCTCAACCACTCAGCCCTGGGCTTCACCGACTACTTCCCCTCCCGCCCCCACCACCACGCCGGCCTCCCCTTCTCCCCGGGACCCCACGGCTTCCCCTCGCTCTCGCACGGCTTCCCGGGGCTTTTCCCGTCGCTATACCCCCGGCCTCCCTTACTTCCCCCCAGCTCGCTGCTCAAGAGCCCCCTGGGCAGCAACAACAGTCAGGACGGGGGGGGGAAGCTGCCGCGGAGTCCCCTGGACGCCCCCCCGGCTCTCTCCCTGATCGGCTCCATGAACAGCGGCAGCAGCAACGGAGGTCTGAGCGGAGGCCAGGCGGAGGAGAAGGAGCGGGAGGCCAAGCTGGACCTGCTGTCCTACGGCGAGGCCAAGGCCAAGGCCAAGGCGGCGGAGCTGTCGGACGGCAGCGACCTGGAGGACGTCAACACCACCAGCGGCACGGACCTGGACACCACCACGGGCACGGCGTCGGGCTCCGACCTGGACAGCGATGGCGAAAGCGAGCGCGGGGAGCGCGGGGCCGGCAAGAGGAGGAAGCCCTCAGGCACGGCTCCGGTAGGTCAGGAGGTGGGTCGGACCGACGACATAAGCAGCGGCTCAGTGTCGGCCATGTCCAGCTTGGGGAACCTCGCCTGCGAGCGTCCCTTCCTCTCCTCCACTTCCCAGCATTCCTTTTTCCCGCCACCGGACGAGCAGGCGCTGCCGCCCACCGGGGCCTCCGCCACCACCGACTCCATCAAGGCCATCGCCTCCATCGCAGAGAAGTACTTTGGCACGGGCCTCATGGGCCTTCAGGAGAAGAAGATGGGCTCGCTACCCTACCATTCCATATTCCCCTTCCAGTTCCTGCCCAACTTCCCACACTCCCTCTACCCCTTTGCCGCGGCCGACCGGGGCGCCCTCAACCCAGGCATGTTCTTCAAGGCCGAGCCCAAGTCGCCCCGCGAGCAGCTGCATAAAATGATCGCCACCGGCCAGTGTAACCCCACCGAGTCTCCCTTTGACCTCACCGTCAAGCCCAAGGAAGCCAAGCCGGCCCCGCCCACGCCCAGCAAGCCCACCCCGACCAGCAGCAGCGGGGGTGGCGGCGGACCCCTCTTGCTCAGCGGAGGTGAGGAGCAGCCGCTGGACCTGAGCATCGGCAGCCGCAGCCGGGCCGGCCACAACGGGGTGGCCCCTGAGTCGCACAGCCGCAAGAACCACGTCTACGGAGCGGGCAAGGGGCACAGCAAGGAGGAGCACCCTGGCAGCCACCACCCACACTCCCAGCACTCCCAGCACCCCCACGCCCTGCACCATCAGATACCCCTGCCCCAGCACCAGCACCAGCAGCCCCTGCCCCAGCCGCCCCAGCAGCAGCCCTCCCTGCACTACGCCAAACCCTCGCCTTTCTTCATGGACCCAATATACAGGTATTTCAGCCCCGAGTAGACCAGAGACCCTTTAATGAATCCTGTATTCAATATGTATCTGTCACTGTTTTTCATCAAGTCCGCGATAACCTTGCCGTGTAAAGGGTCCGTATTAACTGCCCACCTGACCTGACGAGGAAAAAAAATGGAACCTACTTATTGGCTATAACTATGATTTCATAGGGTTATAACTATGATTTTTATCTGGTCAAGTCATAATATACACTGGTTATTATGTAAAAGTTCTGGCTGTAGTATCATACCATAACATCGACCTGTGTATTGACCCTAACAGATTTCCTCTCTGGGCCGTTGTCGCATTGCATTGCATAGCACAGTAATAGTCAATCGCCGTGTGAGAGGTGTTGTCTCGCCTTTGACCTTGGGGTGACCTTTGACCTTCGTACGTAACCCTTTGCCTTGCTGTCCAGCAGGGTGGAGAAGAGGAAGCTACTAGACCCTGTGGGAGCTCTGAAGGAGAAATACCTGAGGCCGTCCCCTCTGCTCTTCCACCCTCAGGTAGGGTACAGTCGCCTGGTCTTACTGTAGGGCCATGGCAGTAGGTTTCACTATTAATGTCTTATCAGTGGAATGGATGGATGAATGGATGGATGAATGGATGGATGAATGGATGGATGAATGGATGGATGGATGGATGAATGGATGGATGGATGGATGGGTAGATGAGTGGATGGATGGATGGATGGGTAGATGAGTGGATGGATGGATGGATGGATGGGTAGATGAGTGGATGGATGGATGGATGGATAGATGTATGGATTGATGGATGGATGGGTAGATGAGTGGATGGATGGATGGATGGGTAGATGAGTGAATGGATGGATGGATAGATAGATAGACAGACATACAGTACGCTTGTCATGACATGTATTATGTGCAAAGAGCACATTCCCACAGCGGTAGATTCAGCCCAGTCATTACACCATGTTGATGTTATTTTCTCAAGGGCTCCGTAAGATGTCTTCCTTTGTTTACGATATGGCGCCTCCGTATTTCATGGCCTCCCTCCACCTTGCCCCCAGACGGTACGACCAAAGCCTGAGAATCGGCGCCTTTGATAAACGGGCTACATTGTTCAGCTGTCCCCCGAACCCTTCCCACCTTCCAAATAGTGATACGGAGGAATGATAAGTATTAATATGAAGAATAATAACCCTTTTGAATCGAGGCGAGCTATCCCACTGAGCCACTTGGTAATGCTAAACTTAGTTGTTTCATTGTTTCGCTAGGCCGCGGAGCACACTGAGAGCTAATAACTTCCCACTGGGTCTGTTTTTTTCTCTCTGGCTGGCTAGATAATAGCAGCGTGTCCATCAAGGACATCCTGTGTTTGTGTCCAGGAGAATGGGGGGCTCTTGTTGGGAACTGTTTTATCTGACCTGGAAATCTGGTCCTCTATCAATTGTTAGTTAGCTAGAAAGCCAGGCACCCCTCCCCCCCACACACACAACACACATTAATACACATACTGTACAGTATCAGGGGATATATACACAGACACAGACACACATACACACACCTAATATACTCTGGAAAAAGGGATTTCACTTCTTCATCGGGTTGACACGGTGCTGGTCGTACGAACGTCCATTGAACATTACCTGGCTTTTGAGTGTAGATTTCACTACACAGTCCCCCATAAACCCCTGCTGTTATCAACAACATCCAGCCTCTAACCCCTCCGCTTACTCATCTCAATGCCAGGCGCTAAGTTGGTCGGATGACCAAATTGAACGTTACAAATGGTACATAGCCCCCAACCCTGCTACCCCCCCCCCCCCCCCTTCCCCCAGACCGTGAATACAAAAATTGAGACGACACGTCTGTCTCTGTGGCTCCTCCGCGTATCCCACAACAAGGAAGGATGTGAGCCGTTTCGGCCAATAAACCGACATAGCTAGGACCTTTGTTCTGCAGGGCTGGGGGGGGGGGGGCAGTAGTATCAGTGAGGGGTGATCTTAAACTATATTGTACGGTTCCCGTCAGGGTGCTTGAATGGCTCATTGAGCGCTCAGGCCTGTTCGCCGTGGCTCCGCCCGGGGATGGTGGGAGATGGGGGCGGGGGTGGGGGGTCGGGGGGGGGAGTGATGCTGGGAACAAAGTCCCTGGGCTGGGGCCGTCAATCCCCAGGGGGCTCCTAGAGTATCTGCCAACGTGCGATAGGTCAGAGGGGTGACTCCCAACAGCACAATCGAGAGCCCCAACCCCTGATATACAGCTTCCTCCCCGCTTCCTCTTCCCTATTCTCTCTCTCTCTCTCTCTGTCCGTCTCTCTCTCTCTCTCTCTCTCTCTCAACCGCTTTATTTCTTGTTTTCTTTTCTTTCTTCCTTCTTCTCTCTCCCTCTCAATCTCTTTATTATTCTCTCCTTTGCTCTCTTTCCTTCTCTGTTTTTTTCTCTCTCTCTCTCTCATTCTCCCTTTCATTCTGTCTGTTTTTTCCTCTCTCTGTCTCTCTCAAACTCCAATACCACACGCACACGCACACGCACACACACACGCACAC